>NC_034014.1:2950957-3097302 GCF_000346465.2 Prunus persica
GAACCCCCCTTTAAATGGTCTTATATTGAATGGGACGGCAAACTAGATTTGGGGGACCGAAATGTGAGTCCGGTCCGATAGTATGGATTCTGCCACTCAAAACAGTCGTTGGCTAGGCTCGTCCAGCTTTCGGGGTTCACTAAAGCAAGGTCTGCTTGGCGCCACGTCATCATACGGTCTAATTTGTACAACCGAGGCCCTACACGCTGGACAGCTGACATGTTGGGCGTGAGTAGGACAGGTAGGATAACGAGGTGGGCTCCCACATGAACTAATCTCTGATCTAACTACCAATGCTAGATAAACACGTGGCATTCCCTGCGCTTTTGGATTGAACCATTGGTCTCCCTAGCATTTTCCAAAAAAAAAAGCAATTAAGTGTAGGTAGACATATGGTTCTATCAAAAAGCGCAGGGAATGCCACGTGTTTATCTAGCATTGGTAGTTAGATCAGAGATTAGTTCATGTGGGAGCCCACCTCGTTATCCTACCTGTCCTACTCACGCCCAACATGTCAGCTGTCCAGCGTGTAGGGCCTCGGTTGTACAAATTAGACCGTATGATGACGTGGCGCCAAGCAGACCATTGCTTTAGTGAACCCGAAAGCTGGACGAGTCCTAGCCACCGCTTGTTTGAGTGGCAGAGACATCCCTTGAGCCCGGACCATTACTACCGGTCCCTAAATCCAATATTACGTCCCATCCTATCATAATACTACTCAAACGCTGTCGTTGACGACTTGAACTGATATACGGAAGCCCTCTTGGGATTGTTTTTACGGTTTAAATTAAGGATTAGTTACGTATTTTTAATATTGGACATATAATTAAATTTAAGAGACTTCTAATATATTTAATGAATGTAATTCAATGACCAAAATTAAAAGTATGTAACTAATTCTTAATATAAAATACTTATTAAAGAATCCCTCTATTTTTACAATAATTACTTCTGCTTAAAAGAGTGTTGAATTTTTTAAAGATTTTGTTATGAATAAACCCATTCTAACGTGACTTTTTTTTTATTTTTTATTTTTAACTTTTTTCATAACGCGGTTTAATTTATCCTCCTATATCTAATGGGGTCACGCATTTATGTGCATAATATATACGAGGATGTTGAATTCGTACGTGCAACTATTTATTTTATTCTTAATTAATTATAGTATACTTACGTGGCATGCAACTAGCCATGCAAGTGCAAAATGACCATATAATTGTTGTTCAAAATATAAGCGCGTTATGATTGCACATTAACTTTTGTGTATGGAAGTTTTCTATCGTTCCATAATCTGATTTATCCTTAATTAGATGAGGACATAAAATGCCAACTGCATGGACAAGCATCAAATTTCCAAAACTAAAGAGGCTTAACAGCTTCACAAGCTGGAAACTAAAAGGGTGTTCAAGATCCAATTTAGGTTTAATTGAGTTTTAATCATTTAATTGATTCAATTGGGTTTTTAATTTCTAACATCGACATGATTAGATCGGATGATAGATTTACTTGTGAGAATTCAATCGAAACCAATTTAGTCAGTTTCATGCCTTTTTTTTATCGTATAATAAGTATTTAAAATTGAAAATTCGTCGATTGTGTATTTGCTAAATTTTATAGATTTAAAACCGACCAACACACACATAAATTGAGGGAACAACTTTTCACGGGAAAAGACCAAAGCTTGATACTTATGATAAGCTCCTATTGTGAAAATTGTGATAGAATAGAAGGGTCCAAATGGAGCGAAATGAAAGTAACGTAGAAAAGGAAAACTATACCCTAAAAAGAAAAAAAGGCCAAGCTTAGTCGTTGTATAACAAAAGATAAGACTCAACTCATGCATCAGTATTTGATTATATCCCACTTGCTCGCTCTTATCTAGAAAACATGGTAAAAAAGCTCTTTATGTAACACGGACGTGACACTATTTCTTACTTATAAGACACCCTAAATTTCTTCCTTATAAACTCTCCCTACAGCAACACCAAGCTCTCCCTCATCCCCCTCCCCCTCCCATGGCTTCCTCTGTCAAGGGTAACAGCAGACTCTCCATTGCCATGGAGCGCACTGGCCAGTGGTACAACAACAACTCAACGCTCTATATGAACATAATTAACAAATTTCTCATCATTGTTATGTGTTTAATACTTTCTTTTTGTATAGGATTTTTTCTCAAGAAATCCCTTCGGATGTTATGGTTGAAGTTGGAGAAGCCAATTTCTCTCTACACAAGGTACTAATTTCTAGATTGAATTCAAATTTATATGCTCAAACTTACTCGTCTATGTTTTCTGTGTTGATATTGTGCTTTTACGCGATTTTCGCTCAATTTCGTGTGCATGCATGATTATGATTAATTAATTATACGAAACTCACTTCATCTCTGTTGCAGTTCATGCTTGTGGCGAAGAGCAACCACATAAGGAAGCTCGTTTTAGAGTCAACAGAGCCAGACCTGACGAGAATCAACCTCTCCGACATTCCGGGAGGCCCCGAGACGTTCGAGAAGGCGGCCAAGTTCTGTTACGGCGTCAACTTCGAAATCACAGTCCAAAACGTCGCCGCTTTGCGCTGCGCCGCAGAGTACCTGGAAATGACCGATAAGTACTGCGACAACAACCTCACTGGCCGCACAGAAGATTTCTTGACGCAGGTCGCTCTGTCAAGCCTCTCCGGTGCCATTGTCGTGCTCAAGTCGTGCGAAGAGCTTCTCCCCATCTCCGAGGACCTCAAGATCGTTCAGAGATGCGTGGATGTTGCTACTTCCAAGGTGCTTAATTGTGCTTAAATTACTCATCATCACTTGCTTCAATTCTCGAGATAATTCGGTTAATTATGTGATTAATTGTTCATTATAGGCCTCAATTGAAGCGAGTTTTCCAAGTCGAACGCCAACGAATTGGTGGACAGAGGAATTGGCGATTTTGGACATTGAATTCTTCGGCAGATTCATCACTGCGATGAAGCTGCGCGGAGCGAAATCGTTAATCGTAGCCAGCGCGATCATAACGTACGCCGAGAAATGGCTCCGAGATCTCGTCCGAGACCACTCCGGTACCGGCGCAAACTCGGCCTTTTCGGACGACTCCGATCTCCGAATCCGGCAACGCGAGCTTCTGGAAGCGATCGTTTCTCTCTTGCCGTCCGAGAAAGCGGCGCTGCCGATAAACTTCCTCTGCTGCCTTCTCAGATCTGCGACCTTCGTCAAGGCCTCGAGCGCGTGCAAGACCGAGCTGGAGAAGCGGATCTCGGTGATATTGGAGCACGTGACCGTGGACGACCTCCTGGTGCTGTCGTTCACTTACGACGGCGAGAGGCTCTTCGATCTCGAGAGCGTGAGGAAGATCATCTCCGGGTTCGTGGAGAAGGAGAAGAGCGTCGCTGTCTTCAACGCCGGCGATTTCAGAGAGGTTTGCTCGGCGGCCATGGTCAGAGTCGCGAAGACTGTCGACGCGTATCTCGGCGAGATCGCCCCGTGTGTTGATCTCAGCATCTCCAAGTTCAACGGCATCGCCAACCTCGTCCCTAAAGGCGCCCGTAAAGTGGACGACGATCTCTATCGCGCTGTTGATATTTACTTGAAGGTAGTTCACTAATTACGAATTAATTCACTTTTAATCGCGTTAATTAAATAAAATGTTGAATTAACTGTGATTAATTAATTAATGATGTCGCAGGCTCATCCGAACCTTGACGAGATAGAGAGGGAGAAGGTGTGCAGTGTAATGGACGCCTTGAAGTTGTCGTACGAAGCGAGAGTGCACGCTTCGCAGAACAAACGACTTCCCGTGCAAATCGTACTGCATGCGTTGTATTACGATCAGCTGAAGCTGAGGAGCGGGGTGGACGAAAACGACATGATGCAGGACGCCGTAACGACGAGGAGTCAGGTGCAGCAGGACGTGTCGTTGGCGAGGGAGAACGAGTCGTTGAGAACGGAGCTGTTGAGGATGAAGATGTACATTACGGACTTGCAGAAAAGTGGGCCTGCTGCAAAAGGTAGTTTAGGCTCCGCGACGACGTCGTCTGGGAAAGGAGGTGGTGGGCCCAGGAAGGGCACGTTCTTTTCGTCGGTGTCGAAGAAATTGGGGAAGTTGAATCCGTTTAAGCAAGGGTCCAAGGACACATCGAATATTATGGATGAGGGTGTGGACATTACCAAGCCTAGAAGGAGAAGGTTTTCAATCTCTTAATTATTTTAGGGTTTTGCTGTTGTCTTTGGACTTTTATGTTGGTGTTAATTATTGTTTTCTTCTTAATTTTGGACCCTTGCTCAAATTGTTATGTTCATGTATGTATATATATATATATATATTATATGATTGGAAGCATTGCTTAAATTATATTTCTAGTCAACACAAGTTCTACCAAGTTATTAGTGCTGGTGTGTAATTCAATTATTATTTTGATTTTGATGAGGGAAATGTGTAAGTGCATGGATGAATGTGAGGAAAAGCTTATTTTGGTTTGATTGTATCCCTTGATATGTTGACGCATGCATGTTCATGAATGAAAAGGAAAAACAATTGATATCAATAACGAATTTATTCATCGAAAGAGTCATCATGTTAATATGGATAAAACAAGAAATGAGTCAATGACAAAGCATGGATTTTATGTGGGTGGAAACCTCTTATAAATTATAAATAATAAAAAATTCAAACTCATAATACATACAGAAAATAGTATATTATTATTATATATATCAAGAATTATATTATTTATTCATTATAATCATAATTGTTTTCAACAAAGGAATAGACAAATACATACTAACCAAGAAAAATTGCAAGAAATAGACAAATACATACTTAGAGTTGAGTAGCGATTTAGCAAATATCTTTAAAGCTTTTTCTCCATTAAACTCAATAGAAAGGAAAAAAAATTTCACAAATTAAGGGCCTGTTTGATAACTGTAAGGGCTTTTTCATTCCGGCAGTTACTGCAGGCCTGGGATGCTATAAAGAACCAAATGTATGAAAATCATCCCTAGGTCTGAGTTTAAGAATCAGACCCCAAGAATGCTTCGAAAGGGTAGCTCAACCTTAGTAAACACCTTGGTTACCTTCACTAGCAAAATTAACAATTGCTTACAGATAAATTCTTAGCTTCGTATGAGAGGCTTGTGGCATAGAAGCAAAGCAATTATGAGTTTAGCATTAAAGAGAGAAAGAGCTATGAGTTCCTATAATAAACAGAGGTTCTAAGGAAAGGGGAAGGGATTCTAAGAAGATTTGTTGAAGAGAGAGAGGTATGGGGGTATATTGGGTGTGTTGAGTAGTTTTTGGTAGCTCAACGAAAACTCTGTCAAGCTTTGGAACAATTTACCAAAAGGAAAAATGGGGAGAGATGGAAGGATATGGCTCGAAATTGCAAAGGTTTCAAAGGTGAGAGATAAAGTTTGATCTCTAGATATGGGTTGTTGGTTGTTGGGTAGGAGGTGCCTTATTTATAGCCGCTGGAAACTCCTCATTTCCAAGAAACCCTAATGGTTTCTATCCAATTTGGCCAAGTCTTTCCCTTCCTTTTTCTTTTCTTCCTTTGACTCATCATATTTGGTGAAATTCTCTTTGCCCAATTGCACAAAAACAGGATTTATGGAGCTCTAGGTTTTTTCCGCAGCCGTTCCAGTGGGGAACTCCCATTCTTAGCCATCCCCATTTTTCTTTCCTTCCTTCTTGCATGGCTAGATCTGATGGGGGGAAAGAAATGGGTATGTACGTTAGTTTGAAGAGTGCCCTTCCTTCTAGCAACTTGTGCATGCTATTATCCTTTGGATCTTTGAATGTTCTTCTTTGAAGTTTACTATACCCATGTGCTAGAGCCTCTCAGCAGCTTACAGACAGACATTTTAGCTTTTCATCATGGTTCATGTTTCCTTCATTCTAGCAACTTGTGCGTGCTATTATCCTTTGGATCTTTGAATGTTCTTCTTTGAAGTTTGTTATGCCCATGTGCTGGAGCCTCTCAGCAGCTTACAGACATAGACATTTTGGCTTTTCATCGTGGTTCATGTTTCCAACTAAGTGCTGGAGACTATAGATATTTTTCTTGGCTTGCTTGGACCTTGCTAAAGTGATGAGTTAACCCATTAAGGACATAGGCTAATTTCCTTAAGTGATGGGCTAATTTTCTAGGGTATTTGGGCTTTTTTCTCTCTTTTATGTTTACCCACATATTTGGCCTCAAAAGATGGGCTTGAGTTTTGGGGCTCCAAAGCAACCCAAAACTTCCATTTCTCGGCTTATCAATGGGCCTCATGAAAGTTCTTTGCCATCCATACCACAACCCACTCATGCAAGCCCCGGGCATTTGCGTGGCTTGTGCCCACTTAAGCTTGTAGCGTGGCTAGGTATAATAATAATGATTTGTTGCTTGGCATTGTATGTCGCTTGATGTGCTTGAATTTTATTGCTTTGAAGAAGGATATGACGCATAACGAGATAATTAGCTTGGGCTCGTAAAGCCAGTGCTTATTTCAACTCTTTGCATGACATATTACATATTTATTTGGCATGGCACGTGTGTCATGACTCGTGCGGGAGTGAATGACGAACTTTCGCGTGCTCCAAATCGGGTCTTTTCTTAATGAGGTGTAACACTGGTCCATGAATTTATTTGGGCCTAACCCTGGATTTTTTGGGCCTCAACAATAACCATTTCAATTTTAGTTTTTCTTTTTCATTTTTTGTGCTAAAATACATAGGAAAAAAGAGGGAGAATGAAAGTGAAGATGGAATTGAGAGGGAAGATGAGATGGGAGAATGGGAGGGAGGAGTAACAAAAGTGAAAATAAAAACTAAAAACTAAAATCTGTTTGAAATTGTTTTCACTTTTGTTACTTCTTGCTCCCATCCTCTCCTCTCATCCTCTCTCCCCATCTCATCCTCACTCCTATCTTCATTCTCATTTCGTTCTATATTTTAGCACAAAAATAAAAACTAAAAACTAAAAACTAAAATCTCAAAAACCTAGTTCTAAGAGGAGTGGTAATTTCTATTGCATGCACCAAGAAAAGAGGGGTGAAAAAGACTATTTTAAGGTTTGTGTAAAAAAGGTAATGTAATTTTAATAGTTATATTAAACTTTTTGGTAATGGGTTTGCAAGTCTTGGAAGAGCCGTGGGTTTTCACTAGGTAGGGCCACATGTGGGTACATTATAAAAATACCATATTCATATTGGTTATCCAATTGATGTTGGGAGAATGTGAAAACGTAAAGTATTTGAAATAGTATAGATAGAAATATATAATAGTATAGTATTTTTAAAATACAAAAAAAACTTGAGTGGGGACTCTGGACCACATTGGTCCCAATGTAGCTCTGTGCCTGATGTGAATGTGTGATTCCTGAAAAGTGTGAATCATAATGGAATTCTTCATGAACGAGTACGAATCTATTGTCTTCACATCTCATTATGTTTTTGTTTGACACGTATCCTTCATTTTGGGGTTATTTTTTATTCTTCTTCTTCATTTTCAAATGTAGACCTCTTGAGGTTTGATATAATTACAGTCAGAGCTCAAATATTTCATTTTATTGTCACACCTCCTATTTTTATTATATGGTAGGATTAGTGAATGGTCATGGGGCAAGATCGTCTTTTCACCAACACCTGTGGCATCAACTCGCCCACACCACCCCCCCGTCTCATCATAATTTGTCCAGCTAATTAGGGGTGGACATCGACACCAAAAAATCGAAATGAACTGGATTAGAAAAACTAGTAAAAAACTGGGTTTATTAAAAAGTCAACAAAAGTAATTAAAACAAAACCGAATCAGACCAATTTCGCATCTTCAAAAACCTAAATCAGACCAGTTGTGTATATATATAATAATAATATTTTTTTAAACATCTCATACAACACAATTTCAAAGCGCACACACCTTTTTTTTATTTACTTTAAACTCTCTTTCTTTATATTTCCCATTTTCTTCTCTTCTTCTCCTCTCCTCCCTCTCCCACTTCTTTTATTTTATTTCTATCTTTTTTTATCTTCTATGTGTTTTTTTGAAGGGTCATGCTAGGGAGACCAACTTTAGATACCAACTCATGTACCAACTCTCTAATAGAGGTGGAGCCCACCAATACAATGGGTCCCACACTCTATTAGAGAGTTGGTACACAAGTTGGTATCTAAAGTTGGTCTCCCTAGCATTTTCCTTTTTTGAAATAACATAAATAAAATAAAACCGGTTCAAAACCAGAAATTGATGCGGTTACTGCGCCATTGGTTTTTCATTTTGGCAAAAACCGAACCGCACCGTAAAATAATTTTAGTTCTAAGGAGAAACCGAACCGCACCCATCGACATAGCCAAGCCCCCTCCCCTCCCACCACAACGGCCACCAACTCCTCCTCCCCTCACCATCACCACCAACTCTCTCTCTCTCTCTCTCTCTCTCTCTCTCTCCCTCCACCCGTGGTTTGAACCCACCCCCCATCAACCCCAAGCATCATCATAAAGCCGGATGCATTGCTTCCAAACAACAGTATGTGTCTATGACAAGATGGGCTTTCAATTTTATATTTAAAGAGGTGTTTAAAAGGTTTTTAACAAATGGGCCAGGCCACGAGGAATTTGATATGTCCATATCTTAAAACAATTGGGTTCGTTTAAGAGCCCAACTTTTTGCATTTCAAATCACTCTCTGATTTGGATTTGGATTTCCTTGCCCAAATTTAAGTGAAGGGGCGGCGACGTAACAAAGCAACACGACGTCGTTTTCATAAAACTGGCAGCTACGGTATAATCACCACAATCATATTTAGCCGAGTCGGAATTGAACTTTCGTAAGCCCCACTCTATCTCTCCTCGCTCGTCTTCTCTACCTGAGCGAACGAAAAAGAATCGAAGCAAAGCGACCTAACTCTCAGAGCAACAATGGCAGGCTCCGCCATGGTGTTGGACCCGAAACCCTTACCGGAGCCACCAGCTTCGTTCCCCTCCATTAGATCGGACCTCCAGGCTTCGTCGGAGCAGCACCAGGCCTCCGACGAGGACGATCTCTACAGCCGCCTCAAATCCCTTCAGCGGCAACTCGAGTTCATCGACATCCAGGAGGAGTATGTCAAGGACGAGCAGAAGAACCTGAAGCGCGAGCTCCTTCGTGCCCAAGAAGAGGTCAAGAGGATCCAGTCGGTGCCTCTTGTCATCGGCCAGTTTATGGAGATGGTCGATCAGAACAATGGGATTGTGGGCTCCACTACGGGCTCCAATTACTATGTTAGGATTCTCAGCACCATTAATCGGGAGCTTCTCAAGCCTTCTGCTTCGGTCGCCTTGCATCGCCACTCCAATGCCCTTGTCGACGTTCTGCCTCCGGAGGCCGACTCCAGCATTTCGCTCCTCAGCCAGTCTGAGAAGCCCGACGTCACTTATTCTGTAAGTTACGCTTAATTAATTTGATTAGGGTTATGAAATTTAGGGTTTTTCATGTGTTTCGCCATCTTTCAAGAAACGGTCAATTGGAGTCAATAGACTGCTGTTAGGGTTTTGGGTTTGAGGAATTTAACGGTGTTGAGTGCCATGTGCTTCTTGAGGAGAAGCGTGGCTATAAATTGAACCATTCTGAAAAACTTGTCTTACTGGAGTCATATGATTGTTTTGAGAGTTAATTATCTCTGTTCAATGGTCTTGATGTTAGGAGAAATGGAGTTTAGCCCAAAATTTTACCCTAAACCCTAATTTTACCCGTTGCTCAAGTTTTAAGATTGAGAGCTAACTATATGTATGGACATTATGCTCAACTACTTTTGCCTTTACATCCCTAATTATGGATATTTAGGATTTAGAGAGTGTTTTAAAGTAAAATTCGATAGTGGTTCTTTTCCCCACTTGTGAATTTCTGATTTCTAGGTTTCTTATATTGAGCTGGACTGCATAATATATGAATGATCCGATTTGACGGTTATCAAGCTTCTAAATAAGAAACACGTTTATTTTTCTGTTCTAATTTATTATTCCTTTATTGCAAAGAAGTGGTAATTATTGTTGTCTAAGCTAGTTAGGGCTACAGCTTGTTTCTCAGGATCAACCAATTTGGTTTAGTTCTTGGTTTTAGTGGTTTGTTAGTCAATCCAACCCAACCGGAATGCTATGAAATGTAATATGCATAGATTTTTAAACGAATTTTATGTAATTTTATCATTGGGACATGTAACTTCAAGTTTTGGCCCAACCCCACCCTGATTTCAATGTTTAATGGTTGATGTATATTGCCTGTTACAACTATTTTCTTAAATTCACAATCGAGCATCCAATAATCGAATTTATCCAAGAACAACACTAATATAATAGTTTGAAGAGCATGGTCTTCAGACTGGCTCATCACACATTTATGTTACTTATATTGTATTTGATAGTCATATCTACATTAGTATTTGATAATTAAGTAGTACTGAGCTGGAATAATGTAGAAAAGAAAAAAGAATCAAAGAAAAGCAGTACTGAGCTGGAATAATGTGGGTTGGCTTGGTTCATATAATTAAATAGTAGACTAGTACTATGGTTCGGTTGAGATCCCAATTCTCTAAGAACGAACTAAACCAATCTAAGTTGTCTCCATGTAATAGAAGCAGGTTGCTAAGGGTTTTTCTGTACTAAATGCAGAGTCAAGTTGGCTGTTTGGTGAAGTTTTTATACATTTGACTAATCTGTTTGGCATTTCCCTCCTCTGAGCTAAAAAGCCGTAGGTAGGTTGGTTCTTTTCATAATATAATAATGTCAATGCCTTATTGTCTTTAATTTGTGTTGGTGTGTTAGGATATTGGAGGATGCGATATTCAGAAGCAAGAAATCCGTGAAGCAGTAGAACTGCCACTTACTCACCATGAGTTATACAAACAGATTGGAATAGACCCGCCACGTGGTGTGTTGCTCTATGGTCCACCTGGAACTGGTAAAACCATGTTAGCAAAGGCTGTTGCTAATCATACAACTGCTGCCTTCATTAGAGTTGTTGGTTCAGAATTTGTTCAGAAGTATTTGGGTGAGGTGAGATTTTCAGTTAGATTCATTTCTTTTATTTTTTGTACGTAATTTTATATTTTACGTTCCACATATCCTATTATTTTTCGGAATAACAAATTCGGTGAGGCTAGCTAGTGTTGCAAGTGGATTGCAAGTATTTATTTTTTCCGGTTTTGGTGGTTTCCTGTTGCCTGACCCTCTGGGTTTAGATTTATTGACTGACTTTAGAAACATTATGATCACTTATTCTTATTTTCGTTTTGTATATCAAGGGTCCACGAATGGTTCGTGATGTTTTCCGTCTGGCCAAGGAGAATGCACCTGCAATCATTTTTATTGACGAGGTGGATGCTATTGCTACTGCTAGGTTTGATGCTCAAACTGGAGCTGACAGAGAAGTACAGAGAATCCTTATGGAGCTCCTCAATCAGGTAGGAATGCATATTTTGATCTTATTGGGTGAATTAAAACCATAGTTCAACCAGAACTTGGACCTGCAATGCATCTATTTAGGGTTGGAGAAAATATTTCTGTAAATGAAAAAAGAGAAACCCTGCAATACATTCCTTTATTTGTTGCCAATTATCTTAGTTGATTTGGGATTCATATTTTTTGCAGATGGATGGTTTCGACCAGACAGTAAATGTTAAGGTCATAATGGCAACTAATCGAGCAGACACATTGGATCCTGCACTTCTGCGTCCTGGAAGGCTTGATCGGAAGATTGAATTTCCTTTGCCTGATAGGAGGCAGAAAAGACTTGTTTTTCAGGTAAGTAACATTCAGAAAGCATCTTTCAATGAATCATTTATTTTTGGTAAAATGTTATTTGTAAGCTGTGAGGTATTCCTTCATTCTCTTCATCATAAGATTTGTCACTGCCTCTGTCCATGCCACGTCATCCGTGTTAATGGATTTGTTACTTCCCCGCATGCTCCTTGTTGACAAAATCTGCCATCTGCTCCCTATATCTTCAGTTGTGGGCAGCACAGGGGTTGGGCACCCCAAAGCACACACTATCTGAGTTTATCCTGTGCATCCTGTGTCTACCTCCTAGAGTGTTTAGTCATTATATGTTTTTTACATGAGCTTTGTATTTTTTTAATCTTTTCTCTTGTAATCATGATGTCTTACTCCTGTCGACTTTTATCGAGCTGTTGCAAGTAATTTAATGTCAACTTCCCTGTTTGTACTGCAGGTTTGCACTGCTAAAATGAACCTGGGTGATGAAGTGGACTTGGAAGATTATGTCTCTCGGCCAGATAAAATCAGTGCTGCTGAGGTGAGACATGAATTTTGTTTCAGTTCTGCTACCATAAGTTAAATCTTTTTACTGTTATGTTTACTTCTTCTCTATGCTTTAATTTTAAATGTTTAATTTATTTTTGGGGGGTGGGGGGCTTAAGTGTTAAAATATCTTTACAAATGCAAATCCAGTGCTGTTTCGTCTTTGTCTGAAGTTCTTGGGGAATCATGACATCTTATTTAGAACATTCATGGCATTAGGCTGATAGGTGTTTTATATGGGATGAATCCATATGCCAGGATTGGAGATGGCAACATTGTCAATTGGTTGGATTTAGAAATTATTTATGGTTGCTAACTGGGAACGGATAGGGGATCACCATAAAATTTGTTCCAACGGATTTGAATTTTGTCATTTCTGCCTTCATCTATAGTGTCATATATTTTCTGTCCGCAGCTTTAAAGATAGTGAGGCTTTGCTGGTGGTCTCATATTTTAATTTTTTTATTATTAAAATTGATCATTATACTAACGGTTACAACTGGATGGGTACGTACAGATTTCAGCTATATGTCAAGAAGCAGGAATGCATGCAGTTCGCAAGAACCGGTATGTCATACTCCCGAAGGACTTTGAGAAGGGTTACCAAATCAATGTGAAGAAGCCCGACACTGACTTTGAATTCTACAAATGATTGGTGCTTGAAGCTCATATGATAATGCCGTTGCTCGGGTTGCTGAAGGTCATTATCACAAAAGCCGCATCTGGAGATATGGTTTCTTTGAACAATTATATAGCCCAATGGAGAGGTTGTCTGTTAGGACATTCCAAGTTAATGCGGTGATGTATGATGCTGAGCCATGAAGTGGTTTTATTTTCTAAAGATATTTTTCTTGTTGTCTATTAAATTTCTGGATGCGTTTTAGTTGGAGACTTGTTTAGGGAAACTGTAACAAAGTATACTGAAATTACTTTTCATTCTTACTGTTTGTAGTGATGCACAATTTGCTCGCTTGTTACTTGCTATTCTGTTTCCTACTTTCTCGGCGCAATTGCTTTACATATCAAGTTTGCCACATTCCCAAACTTTCTGTCAGTGGCCTCTGGCCCATTGGGCCATTATCGTGGATAACTATTTGAAGCATGACGGAATTCATAAAGCGAAAGAAAGGATTTAATTAGGGCTTTGTTGATCCGTCTTCCGTATTGATCAAAGTGATTTTCTGATCTATATTGATTCAGATCGTATTATCCTTATAGGTCCATCCAATTCCATCATTTGTGTGTTTATGTCTCCCTTTCGAACTTGGAAATTATTATTAATACGTATGATGTTAACTGTAACAAGTCATTGATAAGAATTTCGAAGTTCGGGAAGGGTGACATAAACACGATGGAATTGGATGGACGTATAGGTTAATACTCTCTTGTAAAATCATAATTGATCTGAACCATCCATAAAACGGATCAATATTCTCTAATTCCGAATTAGAAATGTGCACAAACACACATATTACGTATCAAAAATCTCTTCTTTTCCGATTAGAGCTAGCTAGCACAGTCTTCTATTGTTAGGAGGGAAGACTAAAAAAGGAGGAGACAGGATGTCAAACAGCTTCAAAAAAAAGTAGTTAGTATTTTCCTTCACCCCCTTTGATAGGTCATGATCAGTTCATTACCCATGGCCCATGGGGACCCATTTTACCCATCTGTTTGTTCAATATAGATCAGAAAATCTTGACCCAAAAATAGAAAGAAAAAAGAAAAGAGATCAGAAAATTAAATAAGAAATAACTGAGTTGCCAATGAGTATTTTCAAGTCCTATGCAACCCATTGGTCTGTTTTTTCTTTTTGGAAATAAAATAACTACCCATAATCATTTCTTCATCCTTGTAAGTTTCATGCTACCAACCAATGCTCCCCATACAAATATAAACAAAGCCAAAAGGTCCTACACTACCTAATTTATGGATCATGTCCTTGATTAGCATAATGATGCTGTAAAGTGGAAACAAAGATCTCATATTTATATTAAATTACAAGGGCCCCTCCATGTGGCTTCAGAAAAATCAGAATTACAACCAGCAATTAGAAATACTTAATTAATTTCATGGTTTTCTTCTCTTGCATAATTTTTTTTTCTAGTTTATTAAAATTCAAATCTACTATCTTATAATATATCT
The DNA here is from genome assembly GCF_000346465.2 of Prunus persica. Classification (NCBI taxonomy): domain Eukaryota; kingdom Viridiplantae; phylum Streptophyta; class Magnoliopsida; order Rosales; family Rosaceae; genus Prunus; species Prunus persica. The sequence goes on from NC_034014.1 coordinate 2,965,362, forward strand.
ATATATATCTATATATATAAAGCAAAAGGCAGAGAATGGTGAAACATTCAAAATACCAGAAAATGCCCTTAGTTAATGTAAACATTAAGAATTGAAATTATTAATTAAATGAGGATAATATGGTAAATTCACAATTTTTCGTATTAAAAAAATTAAAATTAAAAAAATTTCAGATAATGGGTCCTATTTTTATGGAACACAAATATTCATTATCTTTTTTAATTCTAAAATAAATTTAATTTTTTTTAAAAAAAAACCTCTCGCATGCGCGGAAGCGCGTGCAGAGAGGCTAGTATATATAAAGTAAAAGGCAGAGAATGGTGAAACATTCAAAATACCATAAAATGTCCTTGACTAATGCAAACATTAAGAATTGAAATTATTAATTAAATGAGGATAATATAGTAAATCCACACTTTTTTATATTTTAAAAAAATTAAAATTAAAAGAAAAAATCCTATTTTTATAGAACACAACTACTCATTATCTTTTTTAATTTTAAAGTACATTTAAAATTTTAATTAAAAAAATCTCTCATAATCGCGAAAGCATATGCAGAAAGGCTAGTTATATTGAATGAATCTCCCAATACCCTTTTCTTTCTCTTTATCTCTTTCAAATGTTGGGTATGTGTAAACTTGTATATTCTATATCAAATGTTTGGGGCCACATGTTGCCAATTGTCGCAACCCACTCATTAGTAAGTAAGCTCTCGCTCACTCTGTCTTGGGCCTCCTGAGAATTACAGTATTTGCCACTACTGTGTGTCATGGCATGGCATCTTTTGAGATCTGGAGCTTCTCATTGATTGCACGCTCAACAATTCTCACCTCTCCCTTTCTGCCTCGATAAACATTTGTGTGCAATTGAGATAGCACTATTTTACTGTGATAATAATTTTTCCACTTGATATAGCATGATGGGCCGAGAATAACAAAACAATATTATCCCTGCTTTATATAAGTTTTTCTGCTCCAACTCTCTCCAAAGATCAATCATTTTCCAAGTTGAGAGCTTCAAGATAATATATATGATTTACATTAATTGTACATTATTAGCTCTTAGAACATTAATGGGGTTCTCTGCCAAGCTGGGAGAAAATGAGACTAAAGACCAGTTGATAATTTAAAACAATGTTTTTGATCGGATGAACAAATTTACTAACTAAATATTCATGTGGCCTTGTCTATTATGTTGTGTTTTAGTACATTATAAAACACCTTTGAATATTCCATACAAATTGGAGCATATATATCAGGTTCAGGGTCATACTATTTAATGTAGCTTTCCAAAGTCATGCTGTTTTTCCCTATTTACTAACAGAAGTAGTTGTTAGACAATATTTTAGGAGATCCATCTAGAAAACTCTTCTTCCTCAGCTAACCCATGAATGACATGGATGTTTAATCATGAAACTTTTGAGAAAAGCTGATACTGAGGCATCATGATGAGAAGAATGGTTAAAACTTCTCATTCATGGATTTCTTATTTTGGGATTATCTAGTAGTTGCAGGGTTAGCTTGCCTTGGAGGATTTAAGCCATGCAGGTACAATTTAATCATGGTTTTTTGAATATAATCCATTTGAAGTTTTGACTGACCAAAAGTGAAGAGAAAAAAGGACTAAAAAGAAAGAAAAAAACTTCAGAATATAAACAATGTGATTACAATGTAAACTTGGGACTATAAGTTATTTGCTCACTCTTATTTAAGTTCCAATTTTGAGAAGGTAAAGTGCCCTTTTTCATGTGAGATCAATAATTTTTTGGATTTTTTTTACTTGGCCTGGGATCTAGATGAGCATGCAGATGATGCAGCAGATCTAAATCTAATAATGGTAGGTTGAGGGTGGTTGGCAATAAAATAAAAAAGGTGGAGGAGTGGTTGGATCAAGCTCTCTCTCTCTCTCTCTCTCTCTCTCTCTCTCTCTCTCCAGTCCAACTCTACCTAGCCAGTACCAACAGCTCATGAGTATATTATTGAAGGGGGTGGGGGGAATCCCCTCTCTCATTAGCTTGAGCATTTGGTCCTTTCTTATCTTAGCTCAGCCTCATCATCCTCAACCTCAGAATGACATTAATACATACCCTACCAGATACCAAGATGGTTAAGCTTATTAAAAGTTCCCAAAGATGAACCGAAATTGGGTACTTGGGTAGGTTTCAATTTCCAATTTTTGAAAGTAAACATAAATGGTATTGATGTATGTGTGAATGTGGGGAAAAACTTGTATGTATGTGGGATGCACAGATTGTATCCCAAATTAATCATGTACTGCCATATTGAAAACTTAAAACACGTAACACTGTGTGTGATTGACTTGAGATACCGCGTTGCAATCCCAACGTTAATGCAGTTCAAAATTTTGAAAACCCCTCAGCAGTCTGCAGCAGTAAACTTCATTGACTAAAATTCACCCGTTCCCACAGGGCAATGATGAAGCAAAAGAAGGAAGCTGCTGCTGCCTGCTGCCACTGGCAATGGAGAGCTGCAGGTTTAGCCTACCAATATGGGAATTTGAAAATTGAAAGTTGAAATGAAACACCAACTACTTTTTCGGCCACAATGAGCCATACTGATACCCTGAGGGACAATTAAATGATTGAAGCCCAGTCAAGGGTCCCCAACTACAGTGAGCTTCTCCTTTGACAAGCTTGTGTTGACAGCCACACAACAAGAACGTATATCTTTTAGTCTTCTGCTACATGAAAACCAAGAAAATGTGTTTTGGTAAAAAAAATATAGAAAACTTTCAAATTTTGGAAACCGATAATCACTCATAAATCATACGTATTAAATAAATTCAAGTAATTTTTTTATTTTTGAGGATTCGAACTTAATGTGTAAGGTACAATTCATTCCTCTCATTCTTCTGTCACAACAAGACCATCCTGCATTAAACTAATAAGTATCTTTAGTCAAACCCAAAATATTTATTTATTTATTTATAACCCAACCCATAATTCATTGAGTGATGGAATTGCATGCATAATAATAATCTGCATTTTCTTTTTTCTTTTGTTTTTTTGTTGTCAATTTCGTTGTCCTTGGCATGACAGTAATTTGTGCAGAAAACAAAGACTGAAGTCTGAAACTGAAGAATTTAATTGCTGAGGAAAGCAGCCAAAACGTAAATAACAACAAACGTGCTTAACCGCAACACTAAGACACATATTAATATATTATATTTTCCGACCAAAAAAAATAGATACATAAAATATTGTGTGTGTATATCTAGCCAAAATAAAACCAGCAAATACCTCTCTCTCTCTCTCTCTCTCTCTCTCTCTCAGTAGAGTGAGGCTCACAGCTCATACAACAAAGGGCAGTGCAGTCCTCTTCATCTTCCTTTTTCCTCTAATTTATTAATTTTTCTTCTTTGCCCTTTACCTTCTTCTTTTTCCTTTTCTACTTTAATAATTCAAACCCAAAAAATTTCTTTTCTTTTTCATCTCCAAAAACCAACTTTCTCTTTCTCATTTTTTTTCTGGTAAGAAATTAGAAATATTATTCCTGCCTGCTTCTCCTAACTCATTTATCAGTTAAAATCATGCTTAATTCCCACCAAATTCTCAAAAGTCTCAGACTCGTTGTCCTTCCTTGAACCCACATTTCTGCTAAGTGCTAACCCAAGAGAAATTTCTAATGCCTGGATCTGAAGCTTTTCACTTCAAGGAAGGAGCTTTACCCTCTGCTATTCAGCTCAGGCAGCCCAGCTCTGACTGCATTCTTTGCTGCAAACTGCAGGTTACCATCTTCACCTTTTTCAATTGCTTACAGATCTGTCTTGTAATTGTTGCCGTTGTAACGAGTGTTTTGGACTCTGACAGTGTCTGGAACTTGAAATTTTCTCCTCTCCTTGGATGAATGCCTTAATGCTAGTTCTTAGACTTGATTTCTACTCAACCCATTAAAGCTTTCTCAGTTTTATTCATTCATTATTACTAGAATTAATTTGTTGAATTCGGTCAATGTGCTTGAGTAAACCCACTTTCTTGTAACGGTTATATTAGGATTAATTTTGGTAAAGTTCATTTCTTTAACTTCTCCATATTGTTGTTAAACCACTCTGAGCTATCAGTCTGTTATCCATGATTCTGCTCATTTAGTCATGTTGTATAAGAAATTAGTTTATACAGTAGTGTATGAAAGGGGCTTAACCTTTTTCACTCACTTGTGTATAGTGCATATACTTTACTGGACTGAAGGAAATAATAGTTGTAACTCCCAACCGATATGTACTCAATTTTGACTTTACATTGTTTTCTCATTTAAGGGAAAAGGAAGCATGTTTCTTTTTAGTTTTTCTGCTCTAAATTTGCAATCTATAATCAAGGCAACAGTGAATGGAAGTACATTTCATAATTTGACAATTATCATTATCATTTGGTGTTTACTGTTCTCCCCTGCTATTATGCATGCAAAAAGTTTGTCACTTTTCCTTCTTAATATATGAATGCCTTGCATTATTGGCTACCTGATCTTGATTTGTGGTTTTTGTGCTGAACCAGGAGATTGTGAGCCTTCCAAGGATTACATTTTGATTTCTCTAGTCACTTTCAAAGACTTTAGTCCAAACAACTCCCCATGAAGTCCTGTCCCTTTTCAGTTATTCCTTTCCTTTTTTCCATTGTCATTCTTCTTCCCCTTGTTTTCTCTGACCTGCATTCTGATAAGCAAGCCCTTCTTGACTTTGCTGCTGCTGTTCCCCATCGTCGCAACCTAACTTGGAACCCTGCTTCCCCAGTCTGCACATCCTGGGTTGGCATCACTTGCAATCTAAATGGCACCCGAGTGACTGCCCTCCGACTTCCTGGAGTTGGACTTGTGGGCTCTGTCCCATCAAACACCGTTGGTAGGCTAGATGCCCTTCGGATTCTTAGCCTTCGATCCAATCTCCTCCGTGGTAACCTTCCTTCCGATATTACCTCCCTTCCTGTACTCCAGAATCTCTACCTCCAACATAACAACTTCTCTGGTGATATTCCGGCCTCCTTTTCTCTTCAGCTCAATGTTTTGGATCTATCATTTAATTCCTTCAGTGGCAACATTCCACAAATATTACATAATTTGACACAACTCACAGGATTGAACCTCCAGAACAACAACCTTTCTGGACCCATACCTGATCTCAACCAACCCGGCCTCAAGCGTCTAAATTTAAGCTACAACCATCTTAATGGCTCTATACCTTCATCCCTTCAAAGATTTTCCAATTCATCCTTTGTGGGAAACTCACTTTTATGTGGAGCACCTCTTAAAGCTTGCTCCCTCGTCCTTCCTCCGCCACCTCCTACTCACAATCCACCACCACCAGTAGTTCCTCAGAAACGAAGCTCCAAAAAGAAGCTGAAGTTGGGAGTTATCATTGCGATCGCTGCTGGAGGGTCTGTTCTGCTGTTGCTGTTAGGCCTTATCATAGTTCTCTGGTGTTTAAAGAAAAAAGATAGTGGAGGAACTGGTGTATTGAAAGGAAAGGCTTCTAGTGGTGGAAGGAGTGAGAAGCCTAAGGAGGATTTTGGAAGTGGGGTGCAAGAACCTGAGAAGAACAAACTCGTTTTCTTTGAAGGTTGTTCTTACAATTTTGATCTTGATGATTTGTTGAGGGCTTCTGCTGAAGTGTTGGGAAAGGGGAGTTATGGCACAGCATACAAGGCCGTCTTGGAGGAGGCAACAACAGTGGTAGTCAAAAGGTTGAAGGAAGTGGTCGTTGGGAAGAAGGATTTTGAACAGCAAATGGAGGTTGTGGGACGAGTTGGACAGCACACAAATGTTGTTCCACTCCGTGCTTATTATTACTCGAAGGATGAGAAACTTCTAGTTTATGACTACATCTCAAATGGGAGCTTATCTGCTCTTTTGCATGGTATGCATGCCACTGCCACCGCTCTTTATTTAATTGTTTCCTTCTATTTTATCTCTTTCATGGGGTGGGGGTCCCGGGTTGTGTAGTAAATTGAAGTCAACTTCCTAAATGTCAGTCTGAAGTCATGTTAAACTTTTAAAAATTAATTGATGGAAACAAGGGGATATTGAGGGTGGGGGCAGTAGATAGTCAAGGAGTTTACGCAGAATGTGGTCATTCTTCTGGGTATGTAGACACTCATGAGAATAAACACACTGCCTTAATATCTGTAAGTGAGAACTGTATGTGCATATCTAAGAGAGAATGCAGGTAATTACCATGACGAGTACCATAGTTTCTGTAGAATACTGGTGAAAAGCATAACGTTTAAAGAAAGAGTTGTTTCACACTTGGAAGTGTATTAGCTCGTGCACCTAGTCGAGTATCATGTTTGATAATGATGTTGCGTTGGGATTTTAGTTATAATTACATGCTTTACAACTTGTATGTTTTTATTCATGAACTATTTTGTTGCAGTTAAGGTGGCTCCCTCCCCTGCCCCCCTTTTTCTCTTTACAGCTTCTTGTTAGCTTCTTCTATCCTTTACTGAAAGTCCTTGACATGATTTTCGTTTTAATCTGAACGACTATGTAAGCCTTGTTTTGACCTCATATGCCTAATGGTTTTCTAAGTCTTATTTCATATTGGAGGAGGCAATGCCGTACGCCACTCTTCATTCCGAGTGTTACTGATACTGAAAGCTACCTGTTCTTTAATGCCATTTACAAAGAATGCATATTACTTTTCCTGATTGTATTTTTTCTGCTGGGTGGTAAAAAAAATGCTTATGGAGATGCATATTAAAAAACCAGTTACTGTTCTTCTTGTTCTCTCCGTTACCAATATAAATACAAAGTATCTTTCCCTTTCCTGAGATTGGAACATGCGGAAACTCCAAAATTCAAAACCCTTTTCAGTTAACTAAGCTAGGGAAAGAAGTTTGCTACTTATTGATATTCAACTTTTTTTGGGTAAGGATTTTTCATTCTTCTTGTAGGACAACCTATTTAGAGTCGCCTTTATAGAAAATTCAGCTGTCTATTGAAGCGTTGTGTTGTGCACCACACTCACTTTTTATTGAATCTGATGGCAGGAAACAGGGGAGGCGGTAGAACTGCATTAGACTGGGACTCCAGGATAAAGATTGCCCTTGGAACTGCAAGAGGAATCGCTCACATCCATTCTATGGGTGGTCCAAAATTCACTCACGGAAATATCAAGTCCACAAATGTCCTCCTCAGCCAAGATCTTGATGGGTGCATCTCTGATGTTGGCCTGACTCCTCTCATGAATGTTCCTGCCACTACTCGGAGTGCAGGCTATCGAGCTCCGGAGGTGATTGAAACCCGCAAGCACTCTCATAAATCAGATGTGTATAGCTTTGGCGTAGTCCTCCTTGAGATGCTGACTGGAAAAGCTCCTCTCCAGTCACCAGGGCGTGATGATATGGTTGATCTCCCTCGGTGGGTCCAGTCTGTTGTCAGGGAGGAATGGACTGCTGAGGTTTTTGATGTTGAGCTGATGAGGTACCAAAACATTGAAGAAGAAATGGTGCAAATGTTGCAAATTGCAATGGCATGCGTGGCAAAGGTGCCAGACATGCGACCTAACATGGAAGAAGTTGTTAGAATGATTGAAGAAATCCGGCAATCCGACTCAGAGAACCGGCCATCTTCCGAAGAGAATAAATCAAAGGACTCAAATGTGCAGACTCCTTGACCTCCACCAAAACTTGTTGCTTTTTCCTCTCATCAGGTTCTGAGAAATTCATATATTTGTTCCTCTTCTGATTAGGGAAGCATAATAGAACTTTTCCTTTATGTACATGCCTCCTAAGGTTTTCCCAAGCATTATTCAATTACATGCATGGCTTTGTAGAGTGGGAATCAATCCAATTGTGCCATTTTTCCTAGGTAGTAGTCAGGTGGGTTTTTTTTTAAGTTTCTTGATTTGTTGCAATTTGTATTTTAACCTAAGGAATTAATTGATGATCTTCATTAATTCAAGAGCTTTCTCTAACTTTTTTGTTATATATCCTAATCCTATAATCACACTTTAATCACTATTGGTTAAGACTATAACAAGTTGATTATGAAAGTTAAATGTGTGCTTGTCATAATTCTGTGACAGCTAATATGGTCAGAAACTGTGGTCTTTTGGTAGAAGAAATTCTGACGGACGTCCACCTCTCTAGACCCTTGAAAGTAGGAGACTATATAAACCTATTTGGGGTGGCATTTCAAGCCTAGCCATCCCAGTTTCCGATATGCCAACTTCAATTTACTGTATATAGATTGTGGTCCTCCTAGAGTTTCCCAACTAAGAAAACTATGGTCCATCTCAACACATGAGATATTTCAAAACTCTCTTATCACCATTATCGTCGCTGTCCCTCCGTGATCAGGCTAGGAGGTGTGCTAGCTAGAGAGCTCCAACAATGTCAGACGGCTTAGGTTCATCCTTGCCTCCACCTCCTGGCCACAACCAATCGAAGGCCAGCAGTGCACGACATGTCGCCTTCTCTGAAACCTCTGCACCATCAGCTCCCAGCAAGGCCCATGATCAAGCCATCCATTTTGTTCCTGACCTTGATGATGAGCACCCTAAACGCTTTCGTCCAGGCTGCTACGCCTGCTGCGCATGGGGTTGCTTGTTCTTCTTTGCCTTCATACTGCTTGCTCTCATTGTTGGTTTCATATTCGTGGCTATCTTCCAATCCTATCTGCCTCAAATCCACATCCGAAGGTTCAACGCCACAACCATCAACTTTGCTAAAGCCAACAAAGATTTGGGCGTGAAGGGAAAAGTTGATTTTCTTGTGGAGTTTTTTAACAAGAATGAGAAAACTGAGCTCAGATATGGCGCCTTCAAGATCACTGCTTCATCTGCGCACGTCCAGCTAGGTAAGACTGAGTTTCCAGAGTTTAGACAGGGCCAAAAAAACACAAAATCTCTGAACGGAACCATCACGGTTAAACTTTCTGGGGTTGATAAAGACGACGCTGATCAGCTCAAAACCGACATAAAAAATAGGGAAGTAACTCTGAATTTGGCAATAACCGGCAGTGTTAGCTTCCCTATTGGAGGAGTTTGGTTTAAGAGCGTTCCCATCATATCAAACTGCGATGCCAAGCAAAGGGAAGTTGATTTTGGAAACAAGGCCAAATGTGACTATAGGATTATTGCCATAAAGTAAAATCCTCATTGATATCTCTCTCCATCCGCGTAGAAAATGCTTTAGAACCCAATTTTTTTCTCAACTCTCTCACATGATCCTGAAGTCTGTATACGTATGAGCTGCATGTATTCAATACGAGAGAAAGAGTTGAGAAAAAAAGAAAGTTAGGGTTATATAGCGTATGTTGTCTGAGACAGATTCAATGGGCTGCAGGACAATAGCTGCCAATAGTGTTAGATGAGGGAATTGGTTTGAGCCATCATCATAATCATGTCGATTGCATAAAAGATTTTAAGATTTTATTGTTTGTTATGTATCATGTGGAATGTTCACAAAGTTTTTCCTTTTTTTTTTTTTTTTGCGTGCCTTCCCAATTGCTCCATCTTTCTTTAATGTGGAGAAACTTGTGGAGAATCAATAAACATCTCAAGATCTTGAATAATCTTCATAATCAAAATACTCATAATTGCAATCTTTACATGTCTTCAATCGCGATTCAAAGCACACACACAATATGCAGCACTTTCTGTAATAATTTCGTTGCCTAGTTTTTTTTTCCAATTCACCAATTGCTTTTGAACCTCGAATTATGAGATGTCACCATTCTAACATCGAAAGGACATGCAAACAAAGTAAATTACAATACAATGCACATTAAAAAAAATGTTCACAGGTTTGTACAATTAAGTATGACACTCAACCAACTTGATAAATTATTTAGTTTCATAAAATAGAGTGTCATCGCCTTATGAAAAAAAATTGTTTTCACAAACAATTTACGCTACTATCAATATAATCATGCAATAAGCCCATAAAACCAAACTAAATTATTTATCAATTAGCTCTTAGTTTAGCATGATTTATTTTTAAAAAATTCGGAATAGTTTAATTTCCTTTTATGCGGGGGCTGATTTAAGAGCGTAAAATAACTTTTCTACGTATCATTATATTATTAACTAAGAATAGCAAAACAATATTATTTCGTTACAAATACGTTTTTTTTTATGCCATGATTGAGTGGATAAGCCAGAGTTAGGCTGAGGGGTATTGATAGTGGCCCACACATCTAATGGTGGTATTGATAATGGCCCTTGGATGGGTCCAATCTACACCCTACGGTACACGCCTAATTGAATACGGGGTGGGGCCCACACATCCAGGGACCCGATTACAAGATTTAACGGAGAATGTGTTCACGGATAAAATTAAGGGAGATTCACTATTATACCCAATATGGGGGCCAAAATTATAAAAATACCCTATATAAAATGGACTTTAGAAACACACCCAAAGTCCATTTACAACATAACAAAAAAGCTTTTAACTTCTTATAAATTACAAAACTGCCATCAATTTCTTAAAACAAGCCCAACCCCAAAATCTCATAAAAATACCCAAAGCACTCAATAGGGCATCAAAGTAATTTAATAATTAATATTAAATTCAATAAGGCCAGCTATCATTTTTTGGGTTTTTTTTGGGTTTGTTTATAGGAATTCAATTGTGTAGGGTTTATTTATAATATTAGTGCTAGAAATGGGTATATCACTAAATATCTCTAAAATTAATGTCTCTCACTCAGGGACTCCGTAGCAAAGACAAAAAAAGGGTGGGGGCATATGGAGTAAGGGTGTTGTAATAAGGACGTGGATCCTACGCCAAGTTGGAATATAAAATAGAAAATTCTAGAAACAAAGCTTTTTCCTTTTTCTTATTTCTTATCTTTTTATATATAAAAATACAAAATATTTTTCGGAATTTTACCCTTCTCAGCCCCTCACGAAGTCTCTGATTCTGTCAAATACAAGTTCACAATCTCCTGGTATTTGCCTTTCTCATCCCATTCTCTGTAATTATTGTTGTTGTTTTTTCATTATTTATATGATCTGGGGTATCTCTGCTGATTTCGGATCGGCGTCTGTTTTACGAATAGGGTTTGGTTTTGGGAAATTTGGGTGTCGTTTTGGTCTTGTTTAGGCTCACGATCTGGGGTTGATTCGATTGTTTTCTGGGTCTTCAGGTTGTGTTTGTGCGGTTGTGTGTTGCCATGGCGTCAAAACGCATCTTGAAGGAGCTTAAGGATTTGCAGAAAGACCCTCCTACCTCATGCAGTGCTGGTATTTGCTCCTTTCCCTTTTCCACAATCCCTTGCATGGTTTCTGTCTCAGACTTGTAAATGTTTATTTTAAATTTGTATTAAGATTGTAGAAAGTATTAATTGCAGCTAATTAACTGGTTAATTTTAAGGCTTTCAACCTTTTTCAGCCCACGATGTTTAGCATAAGCATGGCCCTTTTGATCCATTAAAGAGGAAAAAACTGAAAATAATGTTCAAATATTGTGAGTTGTTGAATGGCATATTTGTGGATGGCCCAATCGAGAGCAACACCTCTAATCTAAGGAGGAGGTTGTCTCGGGCTCAAATTCAAACCCCCATCCCCTAATGTTTTAACTGATCGAAGATGGTAGCATATTTGCACTTTAATGAGTTTCCAGTTGTCTCGTGTGCTTGCTAATGCATCTTAGCTTTCTCAGATATGTATATTTTGATCACTATTTATTTTGAGGTTGATATAGAAGCTTTTCTTTGGGTGTACCTTTTAATGGGTTATAGGTCCCGTGGCCGAGGACATGTTCCATTGGCAAGCAACAATTATGGGGCCTGCTGACAGCCCATATGCAGGTGGTGTTTTTCTAGTTTCAATTCATTTCCCTCCAGATTATCCATTCAAGCCTCCAAAGGTAAAAAAGAAGCGAAACCTTACCCTTTTGTTTCTATAGAATTTGTAATTGTCTCATTCCTCCATACGATACGATAAATGAAGTATGAGCTGTGTGTGACATAGAATGGCTAAAATGGACACTGCATCAGTGTTTAATAAAAGGGATAAAGTTTTCTGTTATTTAGTTGATGTGCTTAGGTGATTGTATCAAACTGCTCTCTGCAGATTAAATGATAATTCTGTCAATGGCAACCTGTGTATATTATCTCTGAAATTGTAATATGTGTGAGAACTTATTGAGAAGTAAGATGCTCCCCCTTCCCCCTCCCCTCCAAAATCAATAATCTGATTTTGTGGTGGGTTGGCATGGGTGTGTGAACAAGAATCCCCATAAGAGTATTTGGTCCTGTGTATCAGTCTTGATAATTACTTATCTGTGTTGAACATCTATATTAACGTTTTCTTTTATTCAAAATTGATATTCATGTAAATTTAACAAAAGTGATGACGTGTTTCATTGGTGCTCTACCTTTAAATCAAACTTTATAAGGTTATGAGAATTATGTGTTCCCTTAGTTTGTGATATTTGTAGGTGTTGTCTTAGAATGATTTTAGAGTTGCACGATAAAAAGCCGATTCTTGTAAGATCATCTCACTAAGCGGGCAATTCAATGTTTTGCTTTGTTTTGGTCGTTTTCATGTTTTGTGGTGATTTATTTGTGGACAGTTTATAATGTAGAGGCTAACCAGAGTTACATTTCAGGTTGCATTTAGGACCAAGGTATTCCACCCAAACATTAATAGTAACGGAAGTATATGTCTTGATATTCTTAAAGAACAATGGAGTCCGGCACTTACCATTTCCAAGGTTTGTATAGCTATTTTAGTTTTTCGTTTGTGATTACAAGAGTTCTTGCTTCAGTCCTCTTATCAGATTAAAATGATATGTCCTTTGACTCATCCTAATAATCCTACTTTTCACTCCCCATCTTGTTGCATCTTCTGACTTGCCATTGGTGGTGCGGCACATGCAACTCTAACAAGATGGGTGTGAGGGTTACACATAGCAACGTAACATGGTATGCCCAAAGTAGGATTAGATGGAGTTAATATTACATCATTTTAATCTGATAAAAGGACAGAAGCCAGCTCCATTACAAGATAGCAGTTAGAAGAACAGCCTATTTGTTTTGATATATAGGTTATAATGGTCATTCAATAAATTTGTGTTCAGGTGCTGTTATCCATATGCTCTCTGTTGACGGACCCCAACCCCGATGATCCACTTGTCCCTGAAATTGCACACATGTACAAGACTGATAGGGCAAAGTATGAAGCCACTGCCCGCAGTTGGACACAGAAGTATGCCATGGGGTAAAATTGGAGATTCCCAGCATTTGTAAAAGGATGCAAATGCATGAATTCCCTCTCCTCTTAAGTAAACATTGGAAAAATTGAAAATTTCTTTGTCATTTGTGGAACTTAAAATTGATGAAGGAACTAGTTCTCATTGTGTGAATATTCATTTGGGGGCATTGGAGATGGGAAGGAAAAAAACAACTGTAATGTATTGTTGCTATGTTGTTATTAAGCGAATGGTTTGTTTGTTGATCTACTACCCTTAAAATGATCAAAGAAATAATGTTTTGAGGGCAGGATTGCGGGGGTTGCTTATATCGGTTAGCAAATGCTTTCCCCTCAGAAGATCACCGAAGGAAAACACATTCTAAAAGCAAAATACATAATAGTACGTATCGTATGAAGGTTCGGAAGATGTATTTTGTTACAGATTGATGAATTGTGTGGTAACATACAACAAATTGGCCGTCTTTTTAACTGGTTTTGTCCTTGTTTATTCTTGTAGGATAGTTATTGGCTTTCTTTTTCACTGGTTTTGTCCTTGTTTCTTCTTAGATAAAGTATCAACTAGCTGTGTAGGTGGTTGGACTTTGCTTTTGAGTCTTGTTCTAGTCTATTTATGGTAAATTTTGTTGCATATAACAGTATATGCAAAGCTTCTTTTTATAGCCATTTTATTATGAAAGGAACGTAGTATTTATCTTTTATATGAAAAAAAATCTCTTTAAATATATGTATTTTTCTTTTTCTTTTTGCTTGGTCGAAAATCTCTTCAACATAGGGGTCTCGATCATTAGTAGCTATAATCCCATACATGTGAATTGGATGCGAATGCGTCACACCAATGGATGGCTCATGCCGAAACAAATGCAATGTTTGGCAACGAGTGATGTGCTCTGTTTTGAATTTTGAGGTTTAAAACCACGTGGCCTTGTGGTTTGAATTGTCGCTCCGTTAATTGCCCAAGTTCGGCGGTATTGAAATCTCTGATTCTTAATGGGTTTTGTTGTATTATGCATATTCTAATTATCTAATACAAAGGGAAGGAGCAGTTAGGTAGGTCATACTTGATTTAAAGAATAAGTCGAGGAGAAGTCGAGAAGAGAAGAAGAGAAATGATAAGGAATTGAACATATAACTTTGGAAGAAAAATCGTATTAATTTCCTTTTTAGGCCATCGTATTAAGTGTGTAATATAATAACATGTGAGGGAAAATAATAAAAATTTGATTAACTTATCGCTTGGTTGACAAGCAACGAAGGTGGTCACTGCAACCGCCCTAAATCCTTTTTATTCCAACTCTAGTTGTACATGATTGATCGCTCTTGCTCCACGTGGTTGATTGATGGATTGGGGTCTGTTGCCTTTGCTTCTTGCCCAAGCATTAACCAACTCTAGCAAAATTTTCAACGCTATTTGAGTGGCTTATTTTATTTAAATCAAATTACTGTGTAATGCCATTTCTCATTCTGCAACTCCCATTTGACAAATTTCCTTTTCTATGTATTGTATTTTGACTGAACCCAATCCCTTGCTTAAAATAATCCCATGGCTGCACCCACCTTAGCAAAATAGACTATCACAATTTATTCTAGGCAGTGATTTTTTTTTTATTTATTTTAAAGGTAATGTAATGAATGGACCAACTTAGGTTTGAAGGAGTCAGGAAGAAATAAAAATTGGGTCCAGCTGATATTTCCATGTCTGATCATGACATGCCCTGGCATGCACCTATTAGGAGAGGAACTGCGACAGTAAAAAGTAAAACATCTTCCCAAATCCTAGGTGGAAAGAATGCATCCGAAAGAGAAAAAAGGTGTTCCTCCCAGCATGCTTTTGAGGACACAACATACACACAGACAGTAAAAAGGCAGAGAAAAAGAGCTACATACAACTGCGTGGTCGGTTTTACCAACATGTAAATTAAAATTGGTTTAATCTAGCAATATTTCAAGTCAATAATGCATATTATACGTGATTTATTTAATATACCGTCTCAGTGATATATTCATTGTAAATTTTTCTCGTTAATTGGAGTTCATTGTACTATGATAAGTTTAATCATCTGAGTCGAGACCAATGGACAAAATTATTGTATACAATCTGTTTTTTCAGTAGCATTTTAATCTTTTGTGAGAAAAGTGTCGTATTGTATGCACCATTTATGGGTCTCTACCGACAATATAGACAGGACCATGTTGGGTGAACTCTAGTGTGCTTAAATTACAAAGAGGGACTAAAAGAAAGAAAGACATAATTAAAAAGAGGGTCTACTGTTTTAGAATAAATTGATTCAAAAGATGGGGAAGAAAAATCAAGGGGGAGGCACGACTTGGGGCAATTTGTGAGCGTCAAGGGGGGCTTGCTTTTCTTTGGTGGAATAAACGTAACGAGAGTTAGGGGTTGGGGAAGAGAGCAGAAGAGGGCAACTGACACGTCAATAGAGGCAGCTGGAGGCAGGTTTCCCGCTTTATACTCCCCGACATGACTCATGACCCATGACCCGCTCACACACTCACTCACGAGAAAATTATATATATATATTACCCATTTCGAATAAATAATATTAAACAATTGAATTGTTATTCGCACTTTCATTTGTCATTTCCTCAAAAAAAAAATTTGATTTTTTTTATATTTCTCTTGTTATGTAATACTTTATTCTAATTTATAATCGTTACATATTATTATTACGTGATGAGAAAGATATTAAGAAAGAATGCATGCACCAGAATTAATATATTTCTCTACAATTTATATACCTTATAGATGTACTCGACTAAATAACTCCTCTAATCGGATGTTCGGTGTAAAATTAAAGACACCTCAAACCGAACAGAAGAATGATTGATTAACAAAGACTAGTTTAGCAAAGCTATGTGCCACACGTTTAACATTACAACCTTAGCATCATCATCGCTCAAGCAAAGGAAACAAAGCAGAGATGATTTCGGAAAAGATAAGTGTAAAAAAACAGCAGTAAAGTTGAGAAATTAAAGCTAAGATAAGAGAGTGAGGTTGATGTATTAATTACTCAAATACTGAGTCCACTCCCACTCTTATGTATCCATGACTCCATGCACTATATATACCCGTGACACTTCCCATTCCTCTCCGTTTTCCTCCTGTTCTCCACTTGTCTCTCTCTCTCTCTCTTCCCAAACCTGCAAAGGGGTTTTAGTACGGTTTCTTATCTGCCAAAAGCCCCTTCTAGCTAGCTGGCTAGGCGCTCCTCCTCCTCCCGTACTCTTCGCAGGTCTCTGCTTCTTCTTTTCCATCACCTTATTTCTTTCCTCTTCGATCCACTCTGAAATCACCCTTCTATAAAAGTTCAGATTCCACCTAAAACCTCACTCAGTACAGACAACTCACTGGTACAGTGGTACAGTTTGTTCTGTATATGCTTCTTGATGTCTCTCAAGAACAAACCTACATCTCCAATTTCATTTCCTCTCCCTCAAAACCCATGACAAGCTTCCAAACCATCTCGTCCGTAAACCCCATGGTCAAATTTTCGGAGCAAGTAACCACCATGACCAAGCTCATCACCCACGAAAACCAAAACTCGCCTGTGAACCCGACCCATCTCCCACCAAAGCTCGTCCGGATCATACTCACAGACGCCGACGCCACCGACTCCTCCAGCGACGAAGAAGACAGCGGCGTACGCAGAGTCAAACGACATGTCAGACAGATCAGCCTCGAGCTCTCTTCACCTTCCTCCTCCTCCTCCCCTTCTTCTTCTTCTTCTTCTTCATTTTCTTCGGGTCATTCCAAACGGCTCAGAAAAGACCAACGACCCACCAAGAAACTCGGGTCGAGGTCGCCGGGATCCGACCAGACTCGGCTGAACAAGTTCCGAGGAGTCCGCCGGCGACCATGGGGCCGATGGGCCGCGGAGATCCGTGACCCGACCCGGAGAAAACGGGTCTGGCTCGGAACATTCGACACGGCGGAGGAAGCTGCCACTGTTTACGACAGAGCTGCAGTGTTGCTCAAAGGTCCTGACGCCGTCACCAACTTTCCTAACGCCGCTATGACGGAAGCCAAGGTCGTTACTGACGTGGTGGTCCCGGCGGCGGAGGAGAGCTACGGGTGCGGATCACCTACGCCCAACGAGGCTGCCACATCGCCAACTTCCGTTCTCCGGTACGACGAGTTAACGCCGTTCGACGGTTTCAGTTACGGCGAGGTGGACGCCTTTGGGTTCGACATCGACCTGCCATTAAGCCTGCCCGATATTATGTTGTCGAATAATAACAACTTTGCTCACGACGAGTTCGGCGAGTTTGACGTCAACGATTTCTGGGTTGACGTCATATGCTAAATTCACCAGGCACGCTCACACGTGTCGGATTCCACTGAAACACGTGGGTGCGAAGGAGTATTTTGTAATTTCGTCAGAACTGTGCGGGGTGAGTATCGTGACGTGACATAGTAGGACTGGGAGGGGAAGCTGAGTGTATAATGTAGAATTACCAAAATGCCCAATTAATTTTGGCTAGTCAAACTACGGAGTGTTATTATATGAGTAAAGCCGATTTTATCTAATTATATTCGGCGATTTTGTGATTTTTTTTCTTTTCTTTTTTCTATTTATAAAAATATTGGTGTTTAATTGTAATTAAAAAAGAGTATTAATTTATTTGATATTGTCAATGAGAATTTAGAAGCTTGGAGACTTTTGGGGTGGGAAGAAATCATAAATGAAGGAGTGCTTTGATTCCTTGGACATCACGCCTAGCGTTGAAAAGCAAAAGGCATAATTATTATTACTGATTTCGGCTAAATTAAATATTAAAATGGAGAAGAATATCTAATATGCTTTGTTGTAAATAATATTTAAAAAATCCAATGAATTTTCTTTCTAATTCTTTGCCTTTGGCCTTCGCTTCGGCTTTGGCTGTCACTGTTTATAGTGGCACACTTGGAGGGAGGCTCAATACTTTTTGACACGTGTTCAAAACGGGCTGCTTTCACATAGCAAACTGGTAAGGAGTTTGGATTTTGTCGGATATCCTTGCTGGGCTCCATCAAATATGATATAAAATAAACACTATTAAATAAGACGACAATATCTAATCTCATCGCTTTTTCTCTTTTTTGTTTTTTCTTTCTTTTTTAAGTAATCTAAATTGCTTTGTTTTTGTTGATAATGTCATTATTCTGCAAAGATAATTTTGTAGTGGGTTCACAATAAGGTGAATCCATGAAACCTTTTTGTTGTGTCCATAACAAAAAGAATCCATTTTATAAATGAATCGTTGCAAGTTGTATCGATTTCTATTTATAGATATTTGTGAAATTTATTGTGAGATTCACATATGTCTACAGTCAGATTTCATTTAGATTAAATATACACAACTAATCATAAAACTCATATGAAACATTCACATGAAAATCATCGGCATAATATATGGATTTCACCCTATTATTATACTGCGCTTGAAGACTCTTTCAACACAAAGTTGACGTTAAAATATATTTATCATAAAATAAGATACATTAATAGAAAGGCTGAAATTCCATATAAGGTAAAGGATCACTAAGTAAGCTCCATCAAGAATCCTAATCTATCTTATTACATTTACTGTTGAAATGGAGAAATACAAGAACCAAGTAGGCTAGTGTGTGGGCCAGTGGGGTCCACATTGAACCGGTGGCTAGTCACTAGTGGTTAATAATCATAGCTGAGGCTCTGGGCCCACACCAATGCATCATGATGGTATTTCAAATGGACCTGGTACAATTGCATAAAACAACCAACGTGGCTACCGGCGGCTGCAAAGTTGGAATTTGAATTCGCCAATTCAAGGGGAATGGATGACGGGAATGAAGATTTTATTTTCTTTAGATCATACAAGATGTAGTTAAATTAGTTTAATCTACGAGGAGGGATTCGAACTTCAACACCAAAAAATAAATTATCTGTCCTAATCAATTGGTTTAACCGAGATACGCGAGATAAAAAGCTATGTGGAGAGGCTCAAAGAAATTTGGAATTGGCATGCTTGAATTGAAAATGCATGCTTATGCTTGAATAGGGATTTGGTGGGTCCTATGGTTGGTGACCAAACAGATATGAAAGTAACCATAGCCCAATCTGGCCCATTTACGAGCCTATAATCGACAGCCGCCTCCCGCCACTAATACCAACAATGATTAATTTAATTTGAATCTAAATCCCAAATAGGAGACTTAGGTGCCAGATTGCCAATGCATTTTGGTGTTAATTGGTTGTTTTGTCTTTGCTCAGCACCAGTGAGTACACCCCACATGGTATTATAAAAAAAACAAAATGTGACATATACTACCATTAATCCAATAATATCCTACTTCTAAATCTTTATTTTTTAAATTTTGTATTTTTGTATGTCATTGTCACATAAGGCATGACTGTTTGCTTCCCAAACTCACACAAGGCATAGATTTTTATTGTATTGATCCGTTGGTCGTCAGTATAGTTATTTTTTATTTTTTGAGGATTTTTTATATTAAGAGTGGCAATAATATACTAAACTCACACAAATTATAACGATATTAAAATTCGAACCCATAATCTATCATGAAGGAGCATTTACTCTAAATCACTACATTAGTAAGATCCTTTACATCGGTAGAACTATTTACTGGACGGACATTTGTGGAAGACTTGTAACAGACAGGGCATGCATAAATTAGTGAGGAAAACGACCCGTCAAGTGAAAGACGAAGATATTTATCTTGGAATGTTATGAAATCCCCAAATTTTACATTGGAGATACGTACGTATTTATAATGTCTGCACAAAAGCGTGACAAGAGACAGTACGGACTGAATTTTGAGGGGCATAAACATAAAGACACCCAGCAAAGTTTAAAGATATTCAAGCCCCACCCGCAAATGGATAAGAACAACCAACCCAAACGTACAAAAACTCTCATGGCATTGCATGATATATATAATATTCGTATGTATATTTATATATGTTGCCGGAGGCTAGCTAGCTAGTGGTGAAGTGGGAATAAATGGTTTCATTTTTCCATAATTTATGGCTGCAATTTTCAATTAATATCCAGGCATGCAGCTCATGACAATGTTAAATAATAGATAAAACAAAAACCAATTGAACAAAAATCGAATATGAGAGATTTTTCGAGAAGTATTTTAATTTTAATTCACAATTGGTTATATATTTCTAATTTCGATTGTTAGATTGCATTTAAGAGACTATCAATACATTTAATGAATGTAATCTAACTATCCAGATTAAAAATATGTAACTAATCATCAACATAAAATACTTATTAAAGAATTTTCACGAAAGTACTTACGCAGAATTAATGTCCTAAACCCTAAAACAAATATAAATAGTATGAAAATTATGTCCTAAATTTGGGTACCGTAATTTCAAATCAGGGTGGCTAAATTTTATCGGTTTTGGGTTTGATTTTTCAACTCCCAACCACAACCACATATGTGAATATATTGTTTTTAGCTTGGAAAACGAAGAAAAACAAAAACGAATAAAGAGGTGGAAGGTTCTCCGAAGTTGAAAGCATGTCCTGTAAATTTCGTAATTGACTTTTCCGAGCAGTGCTTTTTGATTTTCGATGAAGAAAAACAAAAAGCTCTTCATCCCACTATTGGACTAAACAAAGACCGTCCATTGATCAAGTCTTCCAACGACAATGTCATGTCACCCTCCAACCAAAAATAAAAAATAAAAAATGAAGGTTGGGGAGAAATTTCCAAGCGATAGGGTAAAGCCAAATTGGAAGGTGAAATGCTGTTGGAAAAAGCATAAAAACAGAGCGGGCGGAAACAAGCAGCATGCATGCTTTGACCTTGAATGAATTGAAATAAAAGTTGGACAGTCAAGGTTCTTAGAACTTTCCCAATCTATTTTCCATCGAAATAATCGACGCAGCAAGCCCCACAGTGATTTTTGTCTCTCTGGTAATTTTAATTTACAAGTTGAAATCTCTAGTCAAATGTACACACTTGAATTCAAATGTAAAGCCTAACCTATCTTCTCTGTCTTATATTCGTCTGTATTTCCCGTCAAATGGGCAAGTTCCTATTTCAGTTATATTTTTTTAACTTTCAACTTTAACAACACAAAAGTATCATCTAGTAACTTCTTATGTTGTTTACATAACCACTTGTTGCGAAAGCTTGAGCAATCGAGGAATGATTGTATATTAAGCTAATAATTAGTAATCACATAATCTAAGAATGTAAAAGTTTGACAAAAATACTTAATTCCTGACTGATTGTGGCTAAATCTGAATAAGTAACCGGAAAATGAAATAATCAAGCCCAATCTAAAGAAATAACAAACCATGAAAAAATTGAAAAGTGAATTCGGAGATTGTATTAGTGATATTGCATTTTAGATTTGGGTACTCTTACATGGTATTTTTTTATTAAAAAAATATTATAATTTTTGGTTCTAACTTCTAACACAGCAATACGTGTTCATAAAGTATTTTATTTCTACTAAATAATATATTGACATATTATTGATTGATGGAGCAAATTGGGTGATTCTGGTACCGGCCCAAACCTTTTCTTCAAAAAAAAAAAAACTGTATAACTGTTGGGTTTAGAAGCAGCCAGGCCCATATAGTCCAAGTCAAGAAAGATAAGAATTCACAATGGAGGGCCATCATTGGAGAGGCAAGAAGATTCCCAAATAGGCTCTTGTTTTTCTTCTTTTCCGGCCGAAGAAGATAAGTTATCGAGGCATACCACAAAACAAGTTGTAGGAAAATAACAGTTCCACAAAACAACTTTTTTCTTTGCTTTTGACTTGAGACCACGACAGCTTGAGACTTCGAATTTTATCAATCTGCTTCATATAAAAACCTATGAATCATGTTTGAATGTTTCTTTCTACAATATGTGTTTCTCTTGCAAGTTGTCACCCCTTGGGATGTGATTGGATTGGATTGGATTGGATTGTATTGGATATCAGATTCGATTGGATCGTGTGTGTCACTATCTTTTTGGCGTTGTACATTAACGTGAAAGTCAATCAGGAGTTGAATTGCATGATGACTGCTATTCATAGAGCTATGGGCATGCTTGGTGTTTAGGCAGCACATGCAGACTCGAGGTCACATGTTTGAATTCCTCTCCCCCAACATCGCTTGTATAAAAAAAAAAAAAAAAAACAAAAACCTAGTAAAGAAGCGAATGCGGGTCTCTACAATGATGAATATTGTTGAGGGACTAAAACTGGAAATTGGTTATCACCCCAGATCACATGTTTGAACTCCTCTTCCCTAACATCGCTTATATAAAAAAACGAAAAACCTAGTAAAGAAGTGAATATGACTCTCTACAATGACGAACATGCAGATTGAAAATTCAGAAATTAACATTGAAAAATTGTGAAACTAGAGACAAAATCCTCACGACAACTTGAGGAATAACAGTCATGTGTGCAGACAAAGGTTTATGATTCACCGAAATTTTGGAGTTAATGATGGATTTTCCAAGACTTCCGAGTTAATATTATCAAAAAATTGAAGCCATTCATCAATGTTTTGTCAGCCGGACCAATAGTTTCTTATTAACATGTGCTAGTAAGAAACAATGAAATCTAGTGATAATTATGCCGTCTGCAGCAAGCATGTGGCTGCAATGTTCTTTCTAATCATCTTTGTCTTGCTGACATGGATTTGCAGATCAAAGTCATGAAGGAGATGTACTTGACTGAACTACATGAAATGCATAAAAATAAATTACTACCTAAACTTGAGAAGGTATGTAATCACTTCTCTTATTCCTTCGTTGTTCAAATCTTACCATTGAGCAGCCGTTGCCTTTGATTTGATCTCCCTTTTAACTATTGCGGCCTTGTTTTCTACATGGGATTGTTACCAAAACGAACTTACAGAGGTTCTGTAACAGCAATTCAGCAGAACAATATGTCAAGCTTGCAACAAAAAATCTATGTGAATCCTTCCAATTTCGTTGTATGGCAGTAAATTCGAGTAGTTTCTTTCTGTGAATAATACAACCACAGAATCTCAATGTTAGGTAGGTATAGTTGGTTTTGACTTTGGAGCCAATGCGAGGGAAACACTTGCCTGCAAGCGGAGATACAGGGAAACTTTCCTGGAGGTCAAGGGCTCGCCCTCTCTGGCGTCCTATTTTTGTATATTTAATATTTAAATCGTTTAGCCGCGCGGCTATACTTTTTAAATATAAACGATTATTTAATAAAACCCGGTATAGCCGCACGGCTATATTTTTAAAAATACAGGAAAAACAAAGTATAGCCGCCCGGCTATACGAATTTTTAAAATCATTGATAAAACCGAGTATAGCCGATCGGCTATACTATTTTTAAACAGGATACTATGCTCAAACAGTAGAGCCGCGTGGAAAGGTTCAAAAGTATAGCCGCCCGGCTATACTCGGATTTTTCCCCAAAAAAAAATTTCAATGAATTGACACAGGCGATTGGAGGAGTCAAATTCAATTGCTTCCAAATTCACGACAAGACCCATCATTTGTAGCTTTTCTTTCTTAAAGATTCCATGGCGATGGGGAGGAGTCAAATTCAATTGAGTTGAGATTCCATGGCGGTGTTCTTTGTTGAAATTTTTGTTTTTCTTCCCTTTCATTTCTTTAACTTGCTCACCAGAAACTTGTTTCTTAGTTCCTGCCATAAAAAAGGTTTGTAAATTGTATGAAGGTGCTCATCATAAATAGTTACAGCAAATTTTGTATCAATTTATCACATATCTTTGTATATAACTATGTACCAGCTGAGCTCTAGATTCGACAACTCCTACTAGACATGCAAATGAGGGTGTTTGCAAGCATCTAGGTGCAACAAAGTACTTTCTAATCATCTTTGTCTTGCTGAGTTTGATTTGAAGATCAAAGACATGAAGGAGATATGTACACACCCAAACTAAGTGATTTGTATCAGAAATTTGTTACTAAGCTTCAGCAGGTATGTATTCCTAGTCAAGAAAGAGAACAATCCACAATGGGAGAGGCCAGATTTCCAAAAAGGGGTTTTTTTTTTTGGGGCGAAAGTTGCCAAATGGCCACTTGTGCCTAGAACTCCCAAATTTTGCTTTATATCACAAAACTTTTTGAGGTTCATGAAATTATCAGATTGCGTTTTTTTTGTTTTGTTTTTGTCATTCGTGATTTGACAAAACTTATTTCGAGAACACAGTTATACGATCACATTACATTGTTGTATTTTACTGTTTTAAATGACGGCAGGACGACATTGATGTTCAGCTTACAATTTTAAGGACGATAATAATCAATTTTTATATGAGCGACGGAAATAAGGAATTTGGCAAACATCAAGCACCATCTGCGGAAAAAAAATCCCTGTTTTTAGGTAGCAAGTGCGTGATGGGCAAGCAACAAGAAAAACTGAAACCGAAGGCCCAATGGGCTATTAAGCTCTTTTTGGGCCTTGTTGCACGTGTATAATTTCCGCCCAACTCACCCAGAAATTAAATAACTAGCAAAAACAAAAAAACAAAAAAAAAACGAATAAACTACACAGAAAAGAGCGAAGCGAAAACACTAACAGGCGAAGAGCGAGAGCTAGGGTTTCCAAAATCGCCAGTTGTTTACCCAATCTTGGTTTGCTTTGTATGATTCTTGACCTCTTTGCGTTCATTCTTTATTTATTTATTTATGGTTTTGTTTGTGTTTTTAAAGCTTTGGTCGGGATGGGGGAATTCAAGCAATGCTTGCTTGAATGGATTTCTGATTTTTGTTTCTTTTAATAAATGTTGTTTACGTATCGCAATCGTTCTGGGCTTTATTTATATTTGGTTGTGTGCTAGGGTTTTTCTGATTTCTAGGTTTGGTTTTCTTGAAATAGTTCGACATAGAGAGATTATGAGTTATAGGGCTTGTTTGGTTCTCGGTGTATGTAGGGTTTGGTCCTTGATAGATATTGTTTCACTTGTTTTGCAGCAAACATGGCAGATGACAATCAGAATGAGGTGAAGGACGAGGTGGTACCAGATGTAAGTTTCAGGTTTTGTAATTGCACCCCATCCGATAGATAAGTTTCAGGTCTTATATGATTGAAATTTTGATTCCCTACCTGTCGTGCATTAAGTTCATTTTGGAATTTAAGATAGATAAGGTATTGTTCTGGTTTTCATTGGAGAATTGCTGGATTTTTTATTTGAGAATTCTAATAATTACTTCAGCCTTGAGACCTAATTTGGCTATTGGAGCTTGAATACGATTATAGCATTATTGAAATTGGACTAGATATTCCCCCTTTTTTTTTCCAAAGAAAGGCTCACCTGTGAATTTTGTCAAAAGTTTCCTTTGCTTGTAACTATTTGTAGTCTGGAAACTATATTATCTATTACAATAAAAGAAGTAGGAGAAATATATGGCTGATAAAACGTTTCTGCTGGGACAGTGCATCTTTATCTATTTGGGAGTGTCAGTCTTCCATGAAGTTTCCCTTTAGATGTATAAGAAACCAATGAGAAAAATTGTGCTTTCGAGGGGAAAGTTTATCCAGATTCTTCTGCATTCTCCAAAAATTTTTGTGATCTCCTAGCTAGAATTTGGTGGTTCAGAATGGTAGTGTTGTTAGCTATATCAAGGTGAAGGTGCGATACCTCGAGTCTCTTGACAAGAACTAATTATTGTGGTTCTTCATCCTTTTTGGCAGATTGCCCCTTTTGATCCTACTAAAAAGAAGAAAAAGAAGAAGGTTGTAATTCAGGATATTAATGATGATTCTGTGGACAAGCTGGCTGAGAAAACGGAAAACCTGGCAGGTTGTTTAATTGAACAACCGTTGATTACTCTGTGCTGTTTTCTTTTACAATTATGTTATACATGCATCACCTTTGGCGGTACTTATCTTTTTGGTCATTGCAGTTTCTGATGGGCAGGAGAGTACATTTTCTGGTTTGAAAAAGAAGAAGAAGAAGCCAGTAAGTTTCCAAGCTTTTCCACTGTCTACAAGCAGAATATTTTTCCTAGATATTGATTTTTGGTGGTGGATGTGATTATAGGTTGAAACCAGTATCTTGAATGAAGACAGTGGCGATGCAGTGGAAGATTTAAATGGTGAGTGTTTTAACTTTTTTTATTTTTATTTTTTTAACCTTCTAAAATGCCTGCAACCTTTATGTCGTTAAAAAAATTGTTTAAGATTTTATATTTTTGGCCTTTTAGAGCGCGCTGGCGAGGATGAGGAAGGTGAAGGAATTGTTCTTGAGGCTCCATCCTATCCTTGGGAGGGGAGTGATCGTGATTACACATATGAGGAGGTTTGTAAATTATTTCATCTCCATTACAGATCTTTTGCAGTTCAGTGATGGTTCCTTGACCCTTGTACATATATGTTTTATTTATTTTTTCAATGCAATGTCTGCAGCTTCTTGATAGGGTGTTTAACATTCTGCGTGAGAATAACCCGGAGCTGGCTGGAGACAGGCGTAGGACAGTTATGAGGCCTCCACAAGTACTTCGTGAGGGCACAAAGAAAACTGTTTTTGTGAATTTCATGGATCTGTGCAAGACGTATGTTTCAGTTCCCTTGTCTGATAAACCAAAACCATCATTTTTTTTATCTCATCTGCATTATATGTTTCCTTCCTTTTATTTAAATTATTTTGTCCATTAGAATCTTCCTCTGGTGGTTTCTCAGTTTACCTTGGTGGTCATGTTTGTTTGTCATACTATTTTTGTGGAAATGTCTTATTTGACAAAGAAAAAATACATTTTTTTTGGTGTTTACGGATGGTGTTTACAGGATGCATAGGCAGCCAGATCACGTCATGGCTTTCTTGCTGGCTGAACTGGGGACAAGTGGATCCCTTGATGGACAACAGAGGTTGGTCGTCAAGGGAAGATTTGCACCGAAGAATTTTGAAGGAATACTGCGGCGATATGTCAGTAAGTACCTAGTTCTGTGGTTTGATTTATTAATTTTTATTACAGTCGTTAATCTGACATGGTTCGATTGAGTGTTCTGCAAGATGCATTGTTGATTAGGCCTGCTTGGCAGTTATATCTGCCATTTTCTATGTGTTATGTTGTGTTTCACACTTGTTACTATTGTTTAATTTTTTCTTATATAACTTTTTTTTTCTTTCCCAGATGAATATGTCATTTGCCTTGGGTGCAAAAGTCCAGACACTATACTTTCAAAGGAGAATCGTCTCTTCTTTCTCAGATGCGAGAAGGTAACAGTCTTAGAATTTAGCATTCTCTAATATTTTAGTTGTCTATTGGTTTGCTAATTTTAATAGTTTAACGTTCTGTACGTATTCGGTAAGAATGAAATATTCTCAGAATTATCCATTGATAGTGGTACTCTGGGCATTGATTGAATTCTATCCCATAGATTGGCAACCCCCTGGATCCATAGTAGACCCTCATACATCAGTCTTAGGATCAGTGGTATTGATTTATAGGAAGTTGTTAAGCAAATAAAGAACGGTTTTAGCATTTTTATGCTGCTACCTAACATCTTGTTCAAGAGGCCTATGATGATCTGAAGATTTGCCTACATTGTCCGATTCTTGCTCATGATGGAGTAACCTATATTATTTCTGAGGCCTCGTTTAAAATTTTGCTCTTTTTGTTCTTTTGAAGGGGTGGTGGGTGGGTATTGGGACAAAACCCTAGGGTATAGGGTGAAGGAATACTTTTCTTGTTTTTTTTTTCCCCTCATATGCCCATAGTTTCTAGGTTAATCAATGCAATATGCTACCAATCTTGTATGGTTCTGTGTTTCTGGTTTTAAAATTCTTTAAAATTGAGGGTATTTTGTCTTACTTTCAGCTTCCCGGCTAATTTATTTGATAAATCTTTATTTTGCAGTGTGGTTCTGGACGAACAGTTGCTCCAATTAAAGCTGGTTTTGTGGCTCGCGTTGGACGAAGGAACGCTGGGACATGATCTTAGCATAATATTGTGGACTCATGGTTTACTTGTAGTAGTTAATGGGTTTTTGAGTTGCGTGTTTGGCATCTACAACAGAAATATTTTTGCTGTGACGTTTGGATATTGAGGAAAATTTTCTCTTGTATTGTTGTTTCACAGTTACCTCTGCTTAGTGATTACAGACCTTCCTATATTTTGGCCTTTGCTAGTGCTGCTCAATTATTTTCTGTTTAGTGATAACTCTGAGACGTTTGAATGTGCGTTCCTCTGCATGTTTCTCTTGCAAGTTAGACCGTCACCCCCTGGGATGGGATTGGATTGGATCCGATATTTCAGATTTGGATGGGTCGTGTGTCGCAATCTTTTAAGCACTGTTAGTTTAGGTAGGTTAGTTTACATTTGACGTAAAAGTCAATGAGGAGTTGGATTGAATGATGACTGCTACTCAAAGAGCTAAGGGGCATGCTTGGTGTTGATGGGCAAAAACGAGAAATTGGTTCTCATTCAAGGTCATGTGTTCGAATTCCTCTTCTCCAATGGCTTGAATAAAAAATAAACAAAAACAAAAATCCAGTAAAGAACAATTATGCTTGTTGACAGAGGTTATGATATAACGGTGGAGGTTTCCATTTTCCTGGCATAGACTCACTGAAATTTTGGAGTTGATGGAAATTTGTGAAATTTGAAACAATTTGCAGATGCCAAAACATTCCTTAGAATTTGATAGATGGGTTTTGCTACAACATGACTAACACGATTACAAAATATGTTATACGGATTAAAATAAGTAGAAACAAAAAATAAAAAGAGTCTTAAGACATATGCAATAATACTAGTGATGGAAGTATTGATCCTTATTGATTTCAATAGTGTAGATGGCTCTGCCTGCCTCTATTTGCATAATATGTTGTAGGGTTTTGTAGAGTACACTCGACTAGACTTTTCCGAACTATCACACAGCCGGTGGAAAAGCTTTTCACATGATGTTGGACATGGCTATGAAGGCCAAGCTTGACAGTGATGCAACAAATGGTATGTACATCTTCTGGTACACCTTCATCCCACTGCTCTTGAAATTCGCCGTTGAAATACCTGCATTTTCCAAGACTTCCCAATTAATGTAATCGAAAAAATCAAAGCCATTCATCAAAGTTTCGCTAGTCGGACAAATACTTATGGATTAATAAAATCAATCTTGTTGATTCATTAATTAGTATCATAAATATTTAAGGTGGACGTACACATACAGTATAACAAGAGAACATTTCTTTGCTTATAAGTAGAAAAAGAGTACCTGAATTATTATTTTTATTGGAACATCCCTCAGTGATGGTTCGATTGAGGAATCCTACAGTGGCATTGTTATGAAACCAGAAGTCTCTTTTGACCAAGTAGATGCATTCAAGCACACCCAAGGCGTGTTTTGAGCACCCTGTTGTATCACTGCAATAGTCTGCCTTCTCACTTGGGGCCACGTCCACTATTCCACTGAATGTCAGCTGCCCCTTTGGCGAGCAATGAACAGGTGCCTAATTATAACACCCACCAACACACTTACAATTCCTTCTTAGTTATTAACCAAAATTCATATTATGTACAATAACACCTATCTATGTATGTTTACCAGCTATTTTTCTTGCCGGAGGTAACATGTCATGCCGATTGATCAGTTGATGAACATAACATATTAGACTGTTAATTTGAATTATTGGTCGAATGCATTTTTTCTTATAAAATATAGTATTATGTTAACAATTTAATAACATAATACGTCCAAATTCGTTTGAGAAGAGAGCGTTAGTCTTCGTGTAAATTTATGTACTCTTACTGTTTTGTTCACGCAATAGAAAGCACTCATCCAACCCGCGAATGGGCTTAGATTTACATTGTGTGTGGGCGCTGTTTTATCTGAAAATCAAACCAAACATCATCAGTTCAGTACAAATAATTAATCTTGCCTTTTTCTTTTATTTTTTTCAAATCGTATATAAGAAGAACGATGAGTTAGAAGAAGAATACATACTGAAAGCATGAGCACTTTGAAACACAAGGAACATCCCCAAAGTGAAACAAATCAACCCAATCTTTCCACCAACAAAGGTCTTGTAATTTTCCATCCCTTCAAGAGAAACTGCGTGCTGCTGCTGTTTCTTCTTCTTCTTCTTCTAAAAACTTAATCTGGGATTAAGTCTAAGAGAAAATTTCTGCGCTATCGAAACATTTATAACCTTTACGAGGGGTTGAATTCTTCATTATAATTGAAGAGAAAAAAAAGACTAAGAGCCAAAAACATATGAATCTCTCATGTCTGTTTCAGTATATGCCTAGTATATATGTAGCAACATTGATTTAACCAAGGATAATAAAACAAAGTCCATTTTCAGCAGACAAAATGAGACAACCATAGCTGATAAAAACAAGAGTTTCATAGCTTATGGAATTTTCCCTTCTGTTCTTTTCTGGTCATCTTGTTGTGTTTAGTCCTGCTGTCCACAGGTGGCCCATCTACGGATGGATAATATTCTTCTCCTCTAAATTCTCATTCTGCTTGGAAGTTTATTGGATTGGTTCTTTAAAGTCTTGAAATCCTCCAAATGAGTACAATTACTATGAAAACTTATTGTCATTTTGTGAGAGTGTTACAGAGCATTAAGAGAGAAAAACAAGCATGCACTTAAAAACTCCAAATTTTAAGAACATTTGATGGAAGCCAATGCTTTAACCAACAATCCAAAGAGCACAAAGGGTGTGGAGAAAAATGGGCTATGATCACTATCCAGAACAAAGACTTGGGATGGTGGCCATCTCTTGATCATGGCATCTTGTTGCTCTGGCTTTATAACATGGTCCTGCATGGTCTTGATGTACACTCTTGGCACACAATCAGCGGCATCCGCAGTTCGTTCAAATCGAGCACCCTGCAATGCCAGCACAGGTCCTGGCCTCAGCAGCATTGAAGCTAAAGTTGAGTCCTGAAACATTCAATACCAAAGAGAATTATAATAAATTTGGTATTTTGTTCCAACACATTGCGTCTTAAACTAAACCACTCTGTAATAGAAGAGAAGTCAATTCTGTGGTAAATTTGAGATGGCCTGTTGTGGTCTTGGTGGTTTGGTGAGGTTGACACTTCATCAGTTTATGTATCTTCCTGCTGCAGTTAATAGTGCACTTGGGGCTGGTTTGGTATGTTGTATTTAACTGGACGGAAATTTATATTGAATATTGATTGCACTGCAATGTGTTATAATGTGCAGAGTCTCTCAGGGCTCTTCAGCAAAAACTGTATTTCAGGCTTGTATTTTGGCATTTTAAGGGTCTCCAGTTTGACACACCTCTGGCTTTCTTTCCGGTGTCGATTTTGACATTTGGGAATTTAGAATTTGAAAGAATTCGTTTAAATTCTGCACAACACTGTCTAATACAAGGTTATAAAATTTAGTATAATCTAATTCAATCTGGTAGAGAAAAAGAAATGATCAAGGCCCCAAGGGGAAGATAAATATCCAAGAATTCTTACTATTTTGAGGCATTAGAAGAAGAATATGTAAACTATGTAGTACTAGTACTGCTTACCTCTAGAGTGCTCATCTGATACAAGATTTGGTGCTGAAAATTCTCCTTCATTATGGCACTAGTTGGAGGCTGGTCAGGTCCCAACCCATATATGAATTTGACGACGTTTCCAAATGCAGATAAGTCAGGCTTTCCCTACTCCATAAATACAGAAAATTAGCATACATGGGTTAGGCCAGTTAGTCAAGGCAATTCCTTGTACTCGAGTGTCATCTCCCTCCCTCGTAGATTAGAGTAATTTAGAGTATTATCGATTGTATAAAAAAAAAAATTAAACAAATGAAATTAAACAAATAAGATAACAAGAATATACAAACATAATACATTTATGAAAACAAAAATGTCAATGCAGTAGCATGCTTGAACACCATGGTACATAACTTTTCCCAGTGCTACTCAAAAAACCCTTTTTGTGAACTCTTATTAGACAAAAATAACATGAGTAAAGAACTGAAGGCTTAAGATTATTAACCAAAAAAAACAAAGGAAGAAATGAATCTTACATCTTTGAAATCTTGATGGGTAGAAAATCCATGCTCTAACATGGTTGCTGCAACATATATTGCCATATGTATTTTGTTAGCAAATCTGTGTATAGCATCCGTCAAGCTCATGCCTCCTACACTGTGTCCCACAAGTACTACCTTTAGCATAGCAAACATTATTAATTAATCCCCACAAAACTAAATCAACATAACATAATCAGCCTAATTAAGCAAGATTAATTAGGGTGAACTCACCTTTTCATCCAATGGCAAATTGGACAAGAAGTTAATGAGCGGCTTGTTATAGTCTTGGAAAGTGAGGATGGTGTTAGGGTCAGATTGGTCAATACCGGCACCTTTTAGGTCAAGGCATGTCACTTTGTAGCCTGATGCTTCCAAGAGACACCTGATCTTGTACCAGCACCAAGCTCCATGCCCTATGCCATGGATCAGAACCAAATGATGCTGCTGCCGATGATGATGATGAGGGTATGTTGGTAACATTTCACTCTTTGTATGCTCTTTCTCTTCTTCCACTCTTCCTCCTGACATAGAGGATAGAGCTTCAGTTTTGTTTTAGTTTCCTCTGGCCTTACCTTATCATATGTGATGATAAGGTACATGTGATTTGATGTGATTTACTTACGTAGGAAGTTAACTAGTTGCTCTCCAACTGAGTTGCGTCACCAAGTAGCTATGCAACAAAAATGTCCTACGTAGACAGGCCTGTGGATAATGTTTCTTACTAATTCATGTGTCTTTCTTTCTGATATGTCTCTTCGTTTGATGCATACATTACTTACGTAAGATAGTTAGAGACATTTCCAATCAAACCAAAATGTGATGGCAGAAGATAAGGTTTTCCCTTTTTTCTTCTTTGAGCAAAGAGGGTAGGGCAACAAAATCGACCCGACCTAACTGCCCCCAATCACATTATAACTTATAAGTAATTAAGGCACTCCAAATGTTATTTGAGAAGGTTGTTTTTCTTGTTCTTCTTACCTTAACCTAGTAATCAATATTTGTGGACTAAGTTAAGTATTGTATATCTCAATCGTATTAAGACGCTTATCATGTTTTTGTTCATTACAAACACTAATCATATCATAGTAGTTAAATGTAATACTGAAAACACCAACTTATTACATCAATTTTGAAAACTAACTAATGTGGTAGTACTAGTAGTTCGTTTAATTGAATTTCATTGCGAGCCCACTCTAGATCTTCTTCTTTTTCAGAACAAATAAAAAAAGATGTCTTATCAATTGATGTGTCAAAATTGTGCTTGTAGTATTATTGAATTGTTAATAGGATGACAAAAGCTCTCAAGAGTAAGCAAGTAAAATCTGTAGGTTTTACTCTTAACAACATGATAATATCTTCAAAGTCAGTGAAATCAGAAACAAACACAAGAAGATTGTCCCATCAATTCATAGATCAAAGTTGCAATTTACAATGATGAAGGTAATAGCATAGATAAGTAAAGTCAGCCATTGAGTAAAGATGGAGATGGCAAGTGAGTACACATCAATATGGCGGTGAAGTCATTTATCAGAAAAAACAGTAAAGATAGGAGTGATATTTTGATTAGTCTATGTCGACTAGAAAATTATTGACCAAAATAAATAAATAAATAATAATAATAATAATAATAATGAAAATGGACGGCAGATATATGCACAAGCGTTACAAGCTCACATGCTTGTGCCTCCCTCCCTCTTGAAACTTGGTCAATTGATTGAGAGAGTGCTGAGATTGACATCCACCCATGATTTTGTTGTCAAATACGAAATATTCAAATAAATTAAATATGAAAATGAGTATTTTTTGACTTTGTTGAATTTCTAATTCTATACTATTCCTAATCTCGGCTCCATTTGAGAGCTCAGAAGCAAACAAGATCAAGGCAAAAAAGTTGTCTTTCTTTCCCATTTTTGAACTTTGTCGAGTGGAGCCTCAGGCCCAATTTTCCCAATTCCCAAACACCCACCGCGCTCTCTCTCTCTCTCTCTCTCTCAGCCTTCAGGTGGGTGCAGTTTTCACCACAGGGATCTGTCTTCTCTCCCTCTCTCTCTTCAGTCTGCAATAGCACAGCTCAAAGGTAAGATTTTCAATGACTTTTCCATTTGGGTTTTTGATTTTGTTCATAAAGATGACTGCTTTATGTGATTCTGCTGCCGGTTTGATGATTTGTGTATGACTGTATGTGTACATGCGATGCTAGCGTAATTAGCATGTCTTCATTTCTTGAAAATTTTGAAATCTCTTCATTTCTTGAAATTTTTGAAATCTTCATGCTCATATAGACTGAAAATCAAACAATAAAACTACCCCCTTTTTAGTTTGGATTTCAAATTCCCTTGTACTTTTCAGAAACAAGAAAATTTTCTTTTGCTGAACATAAGATTTTTGTAAATTCTTTTTGCGTAAATTAAGAATTTTTATAATTGAGTAATTATTGTATGAATGTAATAATGGCTCACTCGCTTACTCTCTCACTCTTCCATCTACCAAATTTACTCCCTTTGGAATGGAAGGTGAGGTGAGGGCTGTGGTGTGGTGTGGGGTAATTAGCTGGAGCCTGGAAAGTCTTTGTTCCGACAGATGTACTACACTCAATTCCCGCGGATTCAGATTCAGATTTTTTTATACCTTTTCTTGTTTGTGAGGTTAATTAAATCCTCCCAGCTTTTCATGTGCGTGCCTTCACGCACTTTCTAGATTCTAGAATGTGGGCTAGTTAATCTTGGACAATTTGGGCCCATAAAACAATTTGGCAACCCAAAGTTCCCAAACTGATTGGCCCAGTTTCTAACTTTGTAGGCCCAACTGGACTTTGGGCAGCAATGCTTAATAATTTTATTTTATTTATACGTCAGAGTTTATAATCATTTGTCATTGTTATTTCATTTTATTCTTCAACTTACTTTTCAGAGAAATATCTATGTTTGTGAAGTGTGTAAATGCTGATTTATAACGGTAAAGATTATTTGTTAGAGCAGGAACATTATTAGTAATGATTATTATATTACAATGTTATGCAATCAATGTGAATACTATAATGTTGAGATTCTTGAGACCTTTGTTGTGGACCTGTGGTTGTTAGTAGTTGGAAAGTGACATGATTGTTCATCCACATTTTATTAGATAAACTAAGGGCCCTTTTGGTGTTAGGATTGAGAAACC
The DNA here is from genome assembly GCF_000346465.2 of Prunus persica. Taxonomy (NCBI): domain Eukaryota; kingdom Viridiplantae; phylum Streptophyta; class Magnoliopsida; order Rosales; family Rosaceae; genus Prunus; species Prunus persica. Next base: position 3,000,672 of record NC_034014.1, read on the forward strand.
GTTTTTCATTCCCAGAAAGAACGAATCATTTTCAAACACTGGAATAGTGTTTGGTAGCCTATTTTGAACATCAGATATCCGGAAACTGTCTGAAAAGCAGGGTGTTCGTTTTCTGCTACCTGTTTTCTAGTTTCAGCAGAGCAATTCCCAAGAAAAATATCAATTTCAAGATAAATTTCAAAAACAAAAATATCATGATAATACTATAAAATCTGTAAAAGCCTATAAAATTAATTTTATTTATTTATTACTATTATTGAATGATGTATTGGACATAATAAATCTGAACAAATATGTTGTCAGAAAACTAATCTGTTTGTCTGCTTTGGACACAGGTTCTCTATCAAAGGTATCAACTTGAAGTTTCAACCATACTAGCAAATGGCTAGTTCCTTGGTAAGAAACGAAACTCCAGCAAACACCTTGGATACACGAGTAAATGGTTTTGCTAATTTATCAGTTTCTAATATCCGTTACTTTGGTAATTTTGAGTCCAATTTTGTTTATAAAGATTGTTAAGGAACTACTGTGTCACGAACTTCACTCCAAAAGAGACTGTTTTTTTATGTTTATTACTTTTTTTGCTATAAATCTTTTGTCTATTATTTTTGTTGGCTCCTGAATTTGAGTTTGGTCAAATTATAATGGTGAGTTGGATAATGGTACGTGCAGAAATATAAAAGGAGATAGGGGTTGTGGTGTAGGAAAGGATAATATTAGCTGTACATGTCATTGTGGTGATTTTCATCTAATAATATATGGAAACTCAATGGAGTGGTCAAAATTTAGACAAGATATTCTAGCATCACTAAAGTTCAGTGTTGAATGAATAAGGTGCTTCTTTAGGGTATTTCTTCCTGCATTGTCTGGTTTGCATTGAAACTCTTAAGTAACTGCTGGTCTTGCCTTCATGTCAGGTACAGTACAATAAGACTATGAAAAGGACAGAATCAAGAAAGTCTCATCCCTGGTGGTGGGATAGTCACATTAGTCCCAAAAACTCTAAATGGCTTCCAGAGAATCTTGAGGGTGAGCAACAAACACCTCTTTTGGTCTTATTTGTAAGTGTCTTTATTATAAATAGAAAAGAAGAAGAAAAAAAAAGTTGCATGCGACAAAGGCTTAGGAAATGGTCCAGTGAGGACTTTCTTCCTGGATCATCTTTGTATATATCTAGTTGCTGCTTCTCATAGAAAAGGAAAAATATCTTGCCTAGATTTCGTAGCAGTAATCCATTTATAAAATTTTATTCAGTTTGACCTAGCTACATTCAAGCGTTATTTGGTTCTTTTGACTTATTTACAAAAAATTCTTGTTTTACTATTTTTGCCAAATTTTGTTTCTTTCTCATTTTTCAACTTCTTGTCCGGTATGCAAAAGTATGAGTTAAAAATTAATTGTTGAGAAGAAACATCTTTTTGTTATGTTCTTCAACAATATCTGGTGCCTTAAACCTGAGATGTGGGATAAAATTTAAGCAGCAAAGGTTTCTCGTTCCACATTCTAAATGAAGGCAAACTTAAAATGGGTAAAGTGGACAGCGGTTATATAATTTTAGATGCTTCCCCTGATCTAACGGCACAGGGATTATTCAACCCCAACTGCCAACTTGTGGAGGAAGTTGGTTTTCCAAAATTATGCATGTTTAAATATCTAAAAAGTTGATTTTTATTTTGGTCAAAGTTCTAAAGTGTTGAATGCTGTAGTAAATTTTTCACCAAAATGCCTATCAAGAAAATGACAAAACGATCCTTCACCACAGAGATGGATCGGAGCATCAAGCGGATGTTGAAGCTGATTGAAGAGGATGGGGATTCATTTGCGAAAAAAGCCGAAATGTATTATCAAAAGAGGCCTGAATTGATTGCTCATGTTGAAGAATTTTATCGATTGTACCGGTCCTTGGCTGAACGCTATGATCATGTGACAGGAGAGCTGCGGAAGAATGTGACCTTGGATCTCCAATCCCAGAGTTCATGCCTTTCTGACATTGGTTCAGAACTGCCATCTGCATGGCCCTCTCCTGACGTACAACCCCAAAGGCTCGGTCGTCGGAGATCTGGCCCTCGTGCTGCTGGCTTTGATTTCTTCCTTGGCCCTGGTGTAAGCAGCTCGGATAATTACCAGAAAGAGGGAGACGAATCATCTTCATTAACCGATTCCGAGCCAGAATCTGATGATTCTTCAGTCAATAATTATTCAACTCCCTTAGGAAATGGTGGTGATCATGGGCAGATGAGAAAGATAATTGAATTGGAAATTGACCTTCGTGAAGTGAAGGAGAAGCTCCGGATGCAACAGGAAGATAATGCAGATAGTTCATTCACGGATTCAAAAACTGATCATTCCGAAGGATTTTCTGCAAAAATTGCAGAATATGAGCAAGAGCTGACAACTGCAAATGAAAAATTACGGAACTCAGAAGAAGAGATTGCCAGGTTGAACATCAAGCTCAAAAGGTACGAGTCCTCAGAACTTAATAATGGTTTTGATGCTGCACTTGAAACATCAAAACAGAAAGAGGCCAAGAGGGATGAGGGTGAGCAAGACATCGAGATAAATGAAATGTCAGATGTTCATAAAAGTGTTGGTGGGCCGGAAGAAGTTCAAGACCCAGATAGCAAGATGGAGGCATTGATGAAAGAGCTTAAAATCACAAAAGATAGACTTCAGATATCAGAGAAAGAGATTGCAAGTTTGAGACATCAACTTGAGAGTAATAAAGCCTCTGAGGAAATCCAGCGGTTGCAAGGTCAGCTTGAATCCGCTAACAAGGATATTTCCATGTGGAGAGCAAAGCTCAACACAGAGAAAAGAGAGGTGTCCAAGCTGCAGGAACGAATTACAAGGTTAAAAAGTAGTTTATCAGACAGGGATCATGAGGTCATGGATTTGAAAATAGCAGTATCTGATGCTGAGGAGAAAATTTTCCCAGAAAAGTCACAGGTTAAGGCTGAAATATCCCGATTGCAATCTGAACGGACACACTTAGAGGACCAGCTTAGAGACTGGGAATCTCGTGGCCGGTTGTTGGAGGATGAAATCAGACAGATGAAGGCTGGAAAAACAGAAATGGAGGAGAGACTTAATGGCAAAATCGAGCAGTTAAAGGAAGACATCCTGGAGAGAAGCAATCAAACGGAGAATTTAAACAAGACCCTTGATGCTATGAAAATAGAAAGAGATGAGATTAATACCAAAGTAGTAACACTTAAAGCAGAGGCGAGTTCTCGAGATGATCAGATCAATGAGATGGACAAGAATTTGCAACAAATACAGATGGAACATCAAGAACTGCTCAACGGGGCTGAAGGGGCACGTAAACTGGTGGAGGAGCTGACGGCAAGAGCAAAAGAACTCGAGGAGGAGATTCAGAGGCAAAGAGTTACGATTATGGAAGGAGCAGAAGAAAAGAGAGAAGTTATAAGGCAGCTGTGCTTCTCTCTTGAACATTATAGAAATGGATACCATAGACTCCGACAGGCTTGCATGGGGAACAAGCAGCGAGTTCCAGTTTTGGCATCTTAAGCTAGATATAAATTATGTGATCATAGTTTGTAAAATACATGTTTTTTGAGTGCCTGTTTCTCTATGTAGGTTGGAAATTAAATCCCCCAGCCTAGTGTTGTGCTGTAGACCATGCTCTCATGGTTGTATTGATGGTTTGTGTAGAGTATGCAGATATAGATGCAGGAGGGTCCTATCTAAGGGCCATTTGAGTCACTGGCTTGCCCTCAGAAGGTAGGTGGAGAGAGGGCAAAAAAGTATGTGAGTTTGGTGTTTGGTTTTTTGGGTTGGATTCGCACAATTGAACTTTGTGTTTTGCAAACTTTTTCTGACACATATATTCCAAAGTATTGCTCAAAATGTTGGTCTTCATTAACTATTGCTATTTGCGAAGTGAAAATAAAAAATGAATTGACATTTCCGCGCCAGGAAGGGGTCGAACCTTCGACTTTCTGCTTAGGAAACAGACGCTCTATCCACTGAGCTACAGGCGCTTGTTGTTATATATCAAACCCAAAATTATTTAAATATGCTTCTATTGCCTATTTTGAGGATAATGTCACACTCTCCGAGGCAAGAGAGAAAATGTCCAGACATTCCTGATATTCTTAGATATATAGAAAACTAGAAAATCAAATAATCCCACAAAGATTCTTTTGTGTATTTCCCATGAGGAAGACTAATATATTTTCTTCTCTTTCCTTTGTTTAGAAATGAAATAATAAAAAATAGTGAAAATATGTGCAAACATTTCTCCTCGGTGCCAACAAAATATCCAAGGGTATGTCTTTAAAGGAAGTTGAGTTCAAAGTATAGAAGACATCATAATTTAGTCACCATTTTGTTTACATGACTAGGTGTAGAAAATCATGTTTATACCCACACAAAAATAAAAAAGATTGTAGAAAACAATATGATTCTCTTATAATATTTCTTCTATATATTTCCGTTTAAATTCTAATACTCCCCGTCTCATGTGGAAAAAAAAACTTAATTGCAACGGAGATAACATTATTTTGCTAAGCACGTAGAAGTGTTATCATATTTATCATAGCACTATTGATTGGAAATAGCAAAATAGTGCTATTCCCGTCTCATGAAAATCCTTCTCTTCATGTGGATCTCTTTGGTAGTCTTTCTACTACCAAAGAACTGAACCCAGGAAATTCAACATAGATTGAAAGCACATTTGACCTTGGGCTAAAAATAATACTATGATGAAGCTGCTGGTATATCTCATTTCAAGATAATTAACCAAACCCAAATCAATAACACGAGATGGATATGTTGAAAGTGAAAAATCTCCCATGAAACCTTCCAGGATTTCACCAATTTTAACACCTTTGATTTTTCGTAGTGTTCTAGCTGGTTTGAACAAGCTGTAGAAATCTTGAGCACAATGATGTGAAGAAATTGAAGAGCTAAACTGGAACTTGCATTAATATCACAAGGCAAATGGCAAACAAAATGTTTCAACAAAACAGATTCATAATCTGTTCTGTTAGCTTACAAAACAAGCAATTATTGAAACAGATGGAAATTAGAATCTCCTTAAATTGAAGATGAAAAATGCTTTTGTTGTGTGAATCCTCTCCAGATCCAGCTTCTTCAAATTACTGGCCTTCATTTGTCACAGGCTTCTCCAGAAATGTCTTCTTTATCCAATCAAATGGCTGTTTCATGTTTTGTATGAAGAAAAAGGAAAGCATTAGAATCATACAATAAAATAAAGCAGCTTTCAACTATTTCTTCATTTCCGCATTATTTTTACTTCAAATTTGCATATTTATTGCAACCAATCAAACTATGGCTTGTTGAAAAAAAAAATTTGATAAATAATTACAGGGATGATAAAATCTGAAGTAAAAACTGAAAGAGAAAGGGGGAACCTGGATGAACCAAAGAGCGCCAGTGCCGGCGGCGACGCCCCACATAGCGACCGCTTTTACATCGGAGGATTGAGGCCTCGGAAGCTTCGAGAAACGTGACGATGCCGCTGCGATTCCCCCTGCCATTTTCAGATCTCAATTTGCAAAAACGCAGAGAGCTCAAAACCTCAACCCTATCAAGTCAATAGCAACTTTGACTTTCAACAAAATTTGGCCGCTGCGTTAGAGATCACTTTGAATTTTATTGGGAGTGTCTTAACGCAAGTCTCGTTTATTCGTTTCTCAAATATAAAATTGCACCTCTTTTTTCTCCTCCTTTTCTTTTTCTTACATTTTTTTTTCTTTTTCTCTCAGTTAGGAAATTACAAGAACAAAATTTTAAAAATATTATAAACCACCCAGAATGTTGAATTCTCTTTTGTGATTATGGTGTATTATCACAAATTGGCAATCAAGATGGCAGGTGTTTTCATTTATAAGGGTCATTGTAAAATGTACGAGTTCCAACGAATTTTTCAATTAAATTGGACAAGTGTCATGATCATTATTCGGTGAACTTCTAAATATTAAGACCTAAGCTAACAGGGTCTAACCCAATAGGCAAAAGGCCTCGACTTCCGGACTAGTGATCTCAAGTTCGAATACCCGTGACACCACTCCAACATCTTACACGTCTCGTTTAAAAGGGTGACTCATAAGGACAGGTGGACCCAATTCAAATCCAATCCGAGCCAAGCCACCACACTAGAGGATTTTGCAACTTAAGTTGGTCCCTTTTCTTCTTCTTTTGCCTGAAACATTGAGTTTGGTCTTACAATGGCATTTGATTCTTAACCTTAGAACTGACATTTTCTGAACATACGTCTGGGTCTAAAAAGCAAAACCAAGGCAAAACGATGCAGCGTCACGAATTTGCAAATTATTGCTGCAGGGAGGCACATATTGCACCTGTGAATGTTAGGCACAGGATGGGAGTAAAACAGTGTCAAGTTATATATGCCTTTCGGAAGCCATTATCAGTCCAAAGTATTTCATTCCACTACAAACTTCTCAAGTCAACTTCATTTTTAAGATGTACAATGCAAAACCTATGAGCCAACCCTAAGCATCAAACCCTTAGTCCTTGGTACAGATTCTAGGTACATTAACGATATAAAACGACAGACCTGAAAAGTGGACAACTTACAAGGAACTAATTGTATTCAACACCTTTGCAGTCCAAGCCTCAAGTCAGAAGTAACATGCCTATAGATGAACATTACCAAACTTGCAAGACAAGCATGCATAAACAGCACAGGCACATTTACAGCTGACACAGGCCACAAGGTGTGGGTGGAACGGAGGAAGGGAGAGAGAGGTGGGGGACTTCTACTCTGGCTTCCACACAGCGTACATCTTACCAACCTCACGATCTTGAAGCCCCAAGCACGACTCGCTGCTTGTAATTAAAGAGGCACTGAAGGTCATTAGTCGTCCCAAGCACTATCTGCAGCACCTTCTCGTTTACTGTTGGAATCAGCAATCATGAACCTATACTTGTCCTCAATGTTTACGGATGTGGGTCCCGTTATTGAGCACTTTGATAGAGCAACCCTAGCGTGCTTTTGAGCAGCTGCTGCTTCTCTCTCTTTCCTTCTTGCAGTCTGATAGTTAATAGCAGAAATTGTCAAGGTTTACAAATGCAAGAAATAAATTAATCTCTTCTTTCTCCCAAGATTATCTAGAAATGATCAAGAAAGGCTAGGCGCTAGTACGACGCCAAAGAATTGACCGCTCATAGGTTATCTAAGAATCTGTACCTTTCCAGTTGCAAAAGCCACAGCATTTCCAGATCCAACATCTGCGATTGCTTTCTTTATATTTGCCACAAGGAACTACAGTGTGCCATCAAGAATCAAGAATGAAAAGTTATATTCTGCCAATGGAAGAGATCATAAGTAAAAGAAGCAGTAAGAGAAGGTGGAAAATAAGGTACCATATCACGATCAGTGTAAAAGGAAGTAGCTTGTCCCATTGATCCTGCTCTTCCCGTCCTTCCAATCCGGTGTACATAATCTTCCATGCTCTATATTGAGGTAGCCATAACTGAAGCTTCAGGTTTGCTATTTCACAACAAAATTAATAGCAACTGAAAAGACCAAGCTAATGAGATGCTATCACATGATAGCAGAAAGACTTAATGATCATAGTTGAGATTGATTTTATGCTAATCAAATTCCAAAGATCACCACCCATTAGATCACCTATTCCAAATATCACAAGTTGACTCATTCAGAATAATTGCCAAATTTATTGCCATTTTTCAGATAATCTTCTAGGTTGGATAAGTGGATTCCAGATATAACCCGACCAACAGGCCTTTTAATTGCAACCAGGTATACCTTTGGAAGATCCAAATTGATAACATGAGCAACTCCTGAGACATCCAAACCACGAGATGCAACATCAGTGGCGACCTGCACACAAGGCCTCAATAAGGTACATGGATGGCAATTTTAAAAGCTTCCTTATATTCAAGCAGAATCAGACAAGCATAAACAGACAAAAATGAAAATGTGAAATGAATAGAGGACAAGTAGCATCAATTCTCTCTAGCAACTGAGGACGTACCAAAATATTGGTAGTGCCTTTTCTAAATTCACGTAGAGCAGCCTCTCTTTCACCCTGAGTACGACCACCATGAAGAGCAACTGCATGCAACCCTTGTGCTACCAAGGCATCAGCAACCTCGTCACATCTCGTCTGCATGCACGCCCAAATTCAGAATCCAGTGTTAAATTTCATGAATAAGCCATACAAGATTAATCATCAAAGCCTTTGTCTGAGAAAGTAGATAGTAAGGAGAGAAAATTAAGTCACGCCAGATTGAAAAGTATTTTTGCCCCATAGCAAGCATATAAAGCACTCCGATGGCAACATGCACTCAGAAGTAGGAAAGAGTTCGCACTAAATTTGGATCAATGTACAAAGGTTTCACAATTCAAGCTTTTAAGAAGAACATTTCATCACCAAGCCCTAATTTAAACTTCTTTCCATTATTCAGTACACTTCAAAATGTATGCTCACAATATTGGAATGCAGATGCATTGTTAGGCATGATGCTCACCTTTAAACCAAATCATAAATGAGTGAGTTGTCCACAAGTATAGAGACTAAGAGGAGACGCAGGCAAACTTGTCCATCAACATTTATACCCATGACACTTTTAATTATAAGGTTGAAATGATGACAGTCATAATCAAGTGAAGATACGATAAGGAGCAAAATGTACCTTCCTTTCAACAAATACAATAGTTAAGGGAAAGGGATGGCCAGATCTTTCAACCCGAGATGCCTCCTCTACGAGCAAAGCCAAAAGCCTATCAGTCTACACAAACAAAGCACCATTATTTAGTTAAAACCAGGCCAACAACCCTCCCAGTTAAAGGGTCAGACGCATTTCAAACTACATAGGTAAGCAAAAGATAAGCTGAGGAATATGCTTGTCAAAGATAATAAGATCAGTATCAAGCACATAAAATACACTGGGAACACAGATTTCCAACCAAGTAATACATAGAAAAACTCTCCACAGCACACGGCTAGCATAAATTTTTCAGTACAAAATCAAATCAGACAAGAAGTGACTGAACAATAAGGGGAGTTAAAAAGCTAACATAATCCACAAAAACACCATCCCCACCCTCAAACGAAAGAAAAAGAAATTAAATTAAATTCTCAAACATTGCAAAGAAAAATTAAAGAGAAATCAACAATGATTGTTCTGGGTGAACCAACCTTCTCACTCTCAGAAACCTTCTCCAAAGTCTGAGTTACATTTGCTGTGGGGCTACTCACTTTTCCCACCTTCACTTGCACTGGGTTAGTTAAGTATTCCTGAAATTGGACAACAGAAGCTAGAATAAGTGTTTTTCTGAGAGAGAGAGAGAGAGAGAGAGAGAGAGCATAATGATCTTAATGTTATTCTAATAATTAGATTTTGTATATTGGAAAATGACAAACTAAAAGTTCATTCCAAACTTGGGATAAAATTACTCTGCAGTAAAGGGTAGAATGCATTAGTGGCTATTGATATGGTCAAGACTGCACAGTTTTAGTGTCTCCTCTAACAAAGAACGTGATAAATAGGTCTAAATACCTATCTGCATGTTGCAAAGCAACAAATAATATGAAGTTACCATCAAACAAGGGTATGATATCTCATGTGTCTCTCAGTAAATACAATAAAATTCTCAGAAACTTAAAAGATACAGGACAAAATTTGCCGTAGAAACATAAGATTGTAAAATTAGAAGGTTGACTTGATTAGACAAATGAACCACAATGACACTTTTCTCTTATTCTGTTTACATTGAACCATGCTTTTGACTTATTTAATAATAAACGTCAAATTTTTTGATCATGTATCATATTATTAAACTTAGGAAATCACAAATATAGCCAGCTTGATCAACGGGATCCATTATACGCATATTGGCACAAGATTTGTAATACTATCAGATGGTGTTCAAATTTCAAGGGCAGGGAGGGAATTGGCGTGATTGGTAACTTATTACAAAAATAAATCCAGCCATAGACTGCATTTCCAAAAAAAAACATTATAGTTGTATAACACATAAGAGCTTGTTTAATAAGGTAATTATTGGAAAACCTTACCTGGGCTAATTCTTCAATCTCTTCAGGCATAGTTGCACTAAATAGCAAAGTTTGATGCTTTTCAGAAAGGTTCCGCATCACCTAAAATAGCATCAAAAGAGATGTGACATATCCTTCCAGAAGTAAACAGGGAATCAGATGATTATATTATGTGTTCTAATATATGTATCAGATAACCCTTTTCAATGTTACGGAAATGCTTGCAAATAACGGGTTTAGGAGTCAAACAATTATTTAAACATTGAAAATGCTTTACAAGGTTCAGAAATATAGAAGGGACACAAAGTTGTACAAAACCTAAACGCTATTCAAAACGGAACCTTAAAGTGAGGTGAACATCATGTATAAGTCTAAATCCTCCAGGACGTTCTATATGTCTCCTTGAATTTGTGATTCCACTTGGTTTCCTCCAACTGCAGGCTTTTTTCCAAGGAATATTTTCTCTCTTTCTATGTTCCCTTTCATTGTTGCCCTGTTCTTTATAAAGTTTCATTTCTCAAAAATAGGCATTCACGTTGAGCCTGATACTTGATGCTATAGGTTTGGAAATTATAAATGAAAGGAATACCCATGGAAGCATTGGAAGGAATAAACGGTTGGACACAAAAACTTTGGCTCAAGAACTTAAAAACGCAGGCCAAAACAAGCCACAGGGATGATGGTATGACATAATTTCAAAAGCAAAAGGCAAAAATATTCTTTTTTTCAGACACAATCGCATCAAAAGGTGAGACAAAATATACCTCTCTTATCTGTGGTTCAAAACCCATGTCAAGCATCCTGTCAGCCTCATCCAGAACGACAAATGAAATTCTAGTGACGGAAGTATTCCCTTGTTGTAAATGATCTATAAATCGTCCAGGAGTAGCAACCACCACATCAACTCCTGCTCGTAGCTCAGACCTCTGTCATTTCATCCAGTAGCAAAGCCACAACCAAACAAGTATTAGCAAAAACTAACAGGAAATAATATATTCCGTAGATTGCTATAAGAGTTCAGAAAATCATTGCACTAAAGGAATATCTCACTCTTACTACATGAGAAACAAGGGAGGTATGGGTTAAGTGTTTGATTTTTTAACCACAGGTATGCGAGCGGGGGAGGAGGGCATTAGGCAGAAATAAATGTTCACAAAAACTATAATACCAGAGAAGCAATAACACAGGATAAGAAATAATGAATTTTCTACGAAGATTAAAACAATTATTTGAATAGTAAAATGTAAAATTATTGAGCCAAATCAATCACCTGCTCAGCTATGTTGGTTCCACCCACAACTATGGCAGTTCTGAAGGACTCAAGAGATTTACTAAAAGCTTTGACCTGTAAAAACACAATCATAACTTAGCACCTACGGAAAAATATTACGAAACAAATTCCAAGCCAACAAAAAAAAAAACTTGTAATCACAATGTTATCTTTTGCAGCCTAAGCACAGGTATCGTACCTCTTTTTCTATTTGTTGGGCAAGCTCTCTAGTCGGGGCCAATACCAAAGCTAGTGGTCCATCACCACGTTGAACAGGAGGTTGAGCCAAGCAATGCTACACATTGAAATTCAAAATTAAAACCTTAAGTAAAACAAACCGACTTAGCAGGCATAACGTCCAGACTGCATAAGAATATCAAATAACGCAGCCTCGGACCTGTATCATTGGGATGGCGAATGCAGCTGTTTTCCCGCTGCCAGTTTCAGCACAACCTAATAGGTCCCTCCCACTGAGGGCAACTGGCATGGCTTGAGCCTGAATGGATGTTGGCGTGGTGTATCCATGGTATGCAATATCTTTCATGATGCTAGCGTGCAAACACTGAGAATAGCGAATCCACATGGTTTTGTTACACCGTAGAGAAACAAAAACAAAACACGCTAGTAAAAAATAGAAGCGAAAATCCAATTTTGATAAGACACAAAGATGATTCACCATATCTGCAAAAGACTCAATTGGTGCAGGAGCAGGAGCAGAGTCTGGACTAACAGAAACATCCAAATTAAGCCGCAAACAAACCTCTTCAATCTGCAGGCATGTATAATTTTGTAAATAGACTGATAACATTAATAAAACATAAATGTCATTGAAAATATGAGATTAGCTGTAGCAAGAACCCTAAGTAAACGAATTCAAATACAAGGCCTAGAATTTCCCAAATTCCCAAAATGCAATTGAAAACTGGTGAAGCGTCGAACCAGTTCAGGCTTCATGCGGAGGACGCGTTCGGAGGGCTTCCACTGAGGGACGACTGCGTCAGGCCGGGCGAGAGCTCTGTTGGCGGTGGAGATAGAGCCGGAGCTCCAGCGCGAGGCATTGGAGTGCGAGAAGCTGGAGAAGGAAGCGGCGGACGACTTGTCGTTGTTGAAGTGAGAGTTGGAGGAGGGGTACGAGAGCTTGCTCTGATCGTCTAGGGTTACAGATGAGGTTTCTGTGGTGGTTGTGGTGGTCGTTGAGCTTGACCTTAGGTGTGGAGGCACATACGACATCGTTTAGCTTTCGCGAAAGGTTTCTCAGAATCGGCGAGAGTTTGATTTATGCGACGACTGTGAGTGGAGTGAGTGAGTGAGTGTTAAAAAACAGTTCGAGAAAAACGAGAGGTTCGTGCGTGCTTTGGCCAACCAATCTATCTCTCCAGTCTTTGTTTTCAAACTCTCGCTAACTTGCGCCTGTCCGGGGTTATGGGCCCACTTGGGTCTTTGCGGGCTTATATTTTGGTGCATGATTTGGGCCCAATAAGACGGCGTCGCTTCGTCTCTCTCTTTAGCCTGAAGAAGAGAGTGGTCATTTGGGCCACCCATATAAGCTTTTTAAATCTTTTCAAGCGACTGCCAAGCCCAATATATATTGTACTAGGCCCCCACACGGCGAGATGCAATCTGAGACAACCGGAATGTATTCGCGAGTCCAATTTTCATGTTCTCAATTTTTCTGTGCCCATCCTGTTACCTATTACCCTCTAAGTGCAAGTGCAACGCCAGGGCCTTGCCCTGGCAACAGGCTCTCCCAGCCCCGAGTTTCACCTCTAGCGCACCAAATCTAGTTCGGGCAAAGCATGGGACTCACCAGTTCGGGCAAGCTCACAGGCAAAGATGAATTGGGTTGTTGCCCGAAGGCCGCTGACGTCAGTGTTGACCACCAGCCCACATAGTCCAACAGCTACAAGCCACATGGCTTCTCCTAAAGCCTCCAATCAAAAAATTTTGTCCAATCCAACGGCTGTCCAATTTTTGACTAAAAAAAATTGAAAAAATTATCAAAAAATTCTGATTTTTTTTTATATAAATAACTACCAATATTATTCACTTTCCACACTAAATCTTCATACAAATTTATCTAATTCCAATATTTTTCACTTTCCACACCAAATTTTCTACTACAAAATTTTGTTTGAGTAAAAATACAAATGGCCTCTTCCATTAAAGCCGGAGGGTCATGAACAAACGTTCGAAGAGGTCAAAATCTTTGGGACGAGGTAAAAAAACATTTATTTGCCGTTTTATTCAATTTAATGTCGTTATATATATATATATATATTTCTTGCATTTCCAGTTTTATTTTTTTAATAGATTATTGAAGGCAAAACAAAAAATAGGAAAACCATTACACATGGCTCCTCAAGTGAACAATGCCCACAGTCAGTTCCAGTGGTGCGTTCCATGTCAAAAATAATGGCACTATTACTTCCTCCGAAGGAAAATACTCTCCCACGTCGTGATCCGGTGGAACCGCCTCTGCCAATGATTGAATCGTCCTTGTACTCGATTATGTCGGACTATGAGGACCGGAAGTATTTTCAATTGTATGATGAGTGAGTAGGTATTTCAACTATATGATGAGTGAGATATGAATTTTATAATAAATATGGACACGTGGCAACCAAAAATCTTATTCAAAAATTTAATTTGAAAATTTAATCCAAAAATGTTATGTGAATTTTTAGGTGATAATTTTATAATAAATATTGACACGTGGCAACCGAAAATATTATTTGAAAAACTTATCAAAATTAATAGTTTAAATATAATAAAATTATAATAAATTAAAGTGAATAGTAATTGCCCTTGCCCCTACCTTTAGAGCAACTCCAGCCATTTGCCCTTTGTCATGGCAAGGGGGGGCTAGGGCAGTCAGTATTCACGTGAATAGTGGTTGCCTTTGCAAAAAGCCATTTCCGTTTCCACCCGTTGCCATGGCAAAGGGCAATTACTTTTTATTTTTTTATTTTTTTCACAAATTTGTTTACCTCAATAATTAATTTGGATAATATTTTCTGGTTCCTACATGTTAATACTATTCATCTATATATATAAAGCAAAAGGCAGAGAATGGTGAAACATTCAAAATACCAGAAAATATCATTGGTTAATGCAAACATTAAGAACTAAACTTATTAATTAAATGAGGATAATATGGTAAATTCACACTTTTTATAAAAAAATTAAAATTAAAAAATGAAAAATGGATTCTATTTTTATGGAACACTTTTTAATTCTAAAAAAATTTTAAAATTTTTTTATAAAAATGCCGCTTGCAGAGAGGCTAGTATCTCATAATCGTATAAAATTTTCAGTTTCAAATTTCATATAAATTAAAAAAAAAAATTGGCTAGTAAAAAAATTCAATAATTTTTTGGTATTTAAAAAAAAATTCCGAATTTTTAAAAGTATTTTATTGCAAAAAAATTTACTGCCGTTGGATTGGAGGAAAAAATCCAATCGAAGAGCCCAGACAATGCCACATGGCAACAGAAAAAAAACCTTCAAATGAGTGGGCTGACATAGTTAAATCTCTTTCTTTTACCACTTTTACCATTTTGCTCCCCAACAACATAGTTAAAGATCTATTCAAGTTGAAAAGTTGTGAACTAGGCGAGGGTTTCAAATAATTGCGAACCATCTACAGGGCTTGTTCCTCATCTGGGTGCTCAAGACTTTTCGACCCAACTTTCAATTTGATTAGTCCTCATACTTAACATTCATAAGTTGAACGAATAGCGAAGACATTAGACAAATATACTCCAC
Organism: Prunus persica; assembly: GCF_000346465.2. Classification (NCBI taxonomy): domain Eukaryota; kingdom Viridiplantae; phylum Streptophyta; class Magnoliopsida; order Rosales; family Rosaceae; genus Prunus; species Prunus persica. The sequence continues at coordinate 3,015,738 of NC_034014.1, forward strand.
AACTTAATCGAAATAACCTTGGACTTGGAGTCGGAATGAGGTTGTAAAAATATGAGCCTTGGAGTCGTAATCCATGAAATTGGTTTTGAAGAAAAATAGACTAATAATGATTATAATGTTAGGATTTATAATTGGTCATGTCGATGATGTTGGAAATAGATGTGGTTGACATACAGGTGACGTGGACGATTTTGGTGATTAGATAAGCGAAAATGGAGAATGGTGGGAGGCACTATTAGCTCGTGAGGCGACTTTGTTGGAATGTGGGTGTGCCATTCGTTCAACATCCTTTTCAATGGTAGTAGGTGAGCCTTGGAACTGGTCTTCATAAATTCCCTAATTCATACACAATACACGAATATTAAAGCTCAAATTTATGATATTTTATAAGAAAATAATTACTTCAAATTACTATACTAGTAAGTCCCTCTGCACACGCATTTTGTATTTAATTTAGTGGCAATCCGCTATAGTTATTCTTCGTATATAACAATCTTATTAAAGAGAAATCAAACAATGAACGAGGCAAAGCCGATAATTATAAAGTATAGCCGTCCTCTAGATATCCCTCCTAATATATAATCCATCACACGCAAACGCAAGTTATATATAATAAAGTGATTATGACATGATGAAATCACTCGTGATTAAGAGGTATGCATTTTGTCATATTTGAGAATTTTTCTTCACGAAGAGCAAATCTACTCTTTACAATATGCAGAAAAATGAGGAATTGGGTGGTGCTGGTACAGTGCGGTAGGCAGCACATGACATTCAATTATGGAAGGTACCGTTCCACTACCACCTCCATTCAGACGAGACTGAGCATATTTGTGTCATGCTATAAATATGTAAATTGTCTTAGGTTTTTATTTACGAAACCCAAACGGATTGAGAAATAAAATGTTTTTGTTAAGTTGACTTTAATTTGATGAGGTTAATGGATAAGTTAGGTTGTTGGATTTGAAGAAGATGTAAGATATTAATATATGCACAAGTTCAACATCCTTTGTTGGATATTAATAAGTGGGAGAGGCAATACGACTTTACATTAAAAACGACACATTGAAAATCCTATGGGAGAATTTGCAGTATTCAAACTTTTACTTTTTTGGGTAATTAATGTAAAATTGGTGGATGAGAAAGAATGACAAAAAATTTAATGAAAACCAAAAACAATTTAAATTTGTTTTAAAAAATAAAGGTGATTTTGAAAATTAGGTTTCACTTTTTAAATTAAAAAAACAGAAAACGAAAATTATTACCAAACATATATGCAGTTTTCAGTTTTAAATAAATGAAAATGGAATGGTTATCAAATAGGGCCTAAAATGGAATGGTTATCCTTTCACTTTCATTGTAATTTTGGTTAATACATAACATAACAATAACAATTGTGTGAAAACCTATCATAAAATAATAGGTTAGGTTCTATTAATTTTTTTAATTTGTCTTATTTTGATCAAATCTCAATGCGGAAAGGTAATATGTCTCTATGGGACACATTATATTACAGTCTAAAATGGTAATGAACAAATCAAAATTAGTAGGTAACAAGAAAAGTTGAATTTGGTGGCGTGCTTCATCCAGAAGTACGTACATTTCAACCATGGACAAAGAAAAACACATACAATTCACCTAATCGCTGCTCACACCAATTTTTCTAAAATCATATTCCGGTGAGACTCAACCCCAACTTGGTGGCCAAATATCCCCTTTTAAAAAAAACATATTGCGATAAGGATATCTGAGAATAAGGAGTATAAATTAAATCCATAAATTTCATGATTTAATTTTGAGTTTTTCTATTTAAAATCCACACTTTTCTTTGGTCACCTTATATTCTAAATATACTCCAACTTCTAATTCAAATTTTCAAAATTTCTAAGAAAATCTTACTCTCCTCTCAAACTACCCCTACACACACACCTAGCAGGAAATTATTTTTAAAAAAATTAATCAACCTCACACCCCACATCCCGCTATCTTACTCCTTACCACTCTAAGTTCACCTCAATCTCACATTACTTAAAGAGATAAAAACATTGTTGTCAAACTCAATTGACAACCGACAAGTCACTATTTGCATACCGTATTTAGGGATTGTGAAGAGAATATGAGAGTGTAGTAGGTTTATTGGATTGAAAGAGAAGAATAATTTGGCAATATGGTGTAGAGGAGTTTGTGTTTTTCTAAAACTTAATATAAAAAGTGGTGGGGTATGTGTATAGATGTACTAGAATTAAGTATTAAGTTGAATGACCTTTTTTGTCTTTTTACATAATAATAATAAAATTTAAAAATTAAATAATTTAAGTATTATGGTGAAAAAATAAGTGTAGAGTTTTAAATAGAAAAAAAAAACCTTCTGAATGAATCAAATTGTGGCGGTCGCTGGTGAGGACAGCAGCATCATAGCATTGTGATCCTGAAGCAACCACGACACAGAAAAAAAACATACACTTGCAAGTTGCAGATCACAGCCGAAGCCGGTGAGGTATCGAAATACCAGTGGTGAGCCCCACGAAGACAGTTGAGAGGGCTCCACACCCGATTCAAAACAAAATCATTTGACATCTTCGTCCACCTACCCGCTCGTTCACCTACCCCCTACACGCCCAGAGTTCTCCAACCTCCTTACTTCCGTTAAATCTAACGACGTTAATCTCCATTTCCTCGCCTTCACTCACGGCTTCACCCACCCCCCACCCCACAGCCACAGCCACATGACCACGTAACCTACCTAACGGCCGCTCGCCCGTTACTTCTTTCTATAAATCTCCCCCCCCCAAACCCACAAACACCAGTTCAACACTAGTTCACTTTCCCACCCATAACTCATTTTCTCTCATCCGCATTATTCATCTGCCCACCCGCCAAATCACTCGCCACACCCACACAACCCGAAATGGACCTACTCCTCCTGGAAAAGACCCTCCTGGGTCTCTTCATCGCCGTCATCGTCGCAATCACTATTTCGAAGCTCCGTGGCAAGCGGTTCAAGCTCCCGCCCGGTCCGATACCCGTACCAGTTTTCGGAAACTGGCTCCAGGTCGGCGACGACCTCAACCACCGGAACCTCACCGACCTCGCGAAAAAGTTCGGCGACATCTTCCTCCTACGCATGGGGCAGCGCAATTTGGTGGTGGTCTCGTCCCCTGACCTCGCCAAGGAGGTCCTCCACACCCAGGGCGTCGAATTCGGGTCGAGGACACGAAACGTCGTGTTCGATATTTTCACCGGGGAGGGCCAGGATATGGTGTTCACGGTCTACGGTGAGCACTGGAGGAAGATGAGGCGGATCATGACCGTTCCTTTCTTCACGAACAAGGTCGTCCAGCAGTATCGGCACGGCTGGGAATCGGAGGCAGCGGCGGTGGTTGAGGACGTGAAGAAGTACCCGGGGTCTGCGACCAATGGGATGGTGCTGCGGAGGCGGTTGCAGCTGATGATGTACAACAACATGTACCGGATTATGTTCGATCGGAGGTTCGAGAGCGAGGAGGATCCTCTGTTTATGAAGCTCAAGGGGTTGAATGGGGAGAGGAGCCGATTAGCTCAGAGCTTCGATTACAATTATGGAGATTTTATCCCCATTTTGAGACCCTTCTTGAGAGGCTACTTGAAGATCTGCAAAGAGGTCAAGGAGAAGAGAATTCGGCTGTTCAAGGACTACTTTGTTGATGAACGGAAGTAAGACTTTTTATTTTTTATTTTTTTACTTAATTCATTTTTGTTATTTATGTTGAAAAACAATAGTGTCTAATTAGTAAAAGATAAAAAGGAAACTGCTAGTTACTGGAATTCTAATTTGTCGTCATTCATTAAAAATGAAAACGAATGAGAATGACAAATTGATAGTGTGAATAACAATATCTAATATATAATACGTCACGTAATTAAATAAATGAAAATGACAAACTAATAATGTGAATAACAATATTTAATATATAATACGACACGTAACTAAATGGTTAAATATACGGCGTTAGTAGCATGACTATCATGAATGGTTTCCCTTTTTGGGTCTCATGGAAATTTTGTTGTTCGACTTTCAAAATATGTGAAGTTTTCTATTTTTATAGAATATTTGATTAAATCTAAAATGAAATTTGATTTTAATTGTTGAGCAGGAAACTTTCAAGCACAAAAACGACAACAAATGAAGGACTGAAGTGCGCCATCGACCATATCCTGGACGCTCAGCAGAAGGGAGAGATCAACGAGGACAACGTCCTTTACATCGTCGAGAATATCAACGTTGCTGGTAAGTGGGGCCCTCACTTTCCTAGTCTCCTAATTTTTGCCACAGTAAACACAGTGCCATGCATTTTACTGCTTTGCCCAATTTTTTCGAGAGGTTATTATGGGAAATGCTAATGGCGCTTCTCTTAAAATTTTCACATGATTTATGCAAAACAAACAAAAAATAAATCCTATAAAATTTACCGTTCATAATTGCAAGCCTGCGAAATTCGGTGCCCTTGTCTCCCGTGTTTATTGTGAGGATAAAAATTTTGACCTGTTCTTCCACACTCTTTTATTTTATATTTTCTTACAAATAATATTACATATATCAATAATAAATCCTAGGTTTTATTTAAATCGCAGTTAAAATATTATGTATTCTACTAACGGGTCTAGGCGAGTGAAAAAGATAATTAACCTGCAGACTAGAAATTTTAAGTTCAAACTCTATAGTATCTTGATTATGTATATAAAAAACTTATTTCTCAGTAATTTATATGTGACACTTTATAAGATAAATTGATTATTTTAACCCAAGCCATTGGTTGTCCTGCATCGTGACATGATTCCTTTTCAGGTTAGGTGATAAATATTTTCTTTAATCTGAATATGTCAAAGCCACCTTGTTAGGTGCGTCTAGGTGAACAAAACATGTGGCTTCAATCTGAATATATATAACCTGGCAACTTTCTTGGGTTTCCTTATAATGCTGGCAACATACACATCTTATCCTCTACTTTAGTTAAACTTCATTTTATGTACAACCCACTTTCTTCCTGCCAACCCCCCCTATGACATTGACCTGCCAACCCACTTTCCATTTGGACAGTACAGATTAATCACAGTATGACATGTGTGCAGAAACTTTATTCTTTGTAATTTTAATGCCTTATCTAACTCGTTACAGATAAATCAGAGTCTAATATATTTTTTTGATCAACAGCAATTGAAACAACACTATGGTCAATTGAGTGGGGAATTGCAGAGCTTGTGAACCACCCTGAGATCCAAAAGAAGCTGAGGGATGAGCTTGACTCAGTGCTTGGCCCTGGTGTTCAAATCACAGAGCCAGACACCCAGAAGCTTCCCTACCTTCAAGCTGTGATCAAAGAGACTCTCAGGCTTCGCATGGCAATCCCATTGCTTGTCCCACACATGAACCTCAACGATGCAAAGCTGGGCAGCTACGACATTCCGGCGGAGAGCAAGATCCTGGTGAATGCATGGTGGCTGGCAAACAACCCTGCCCTCTGGAAGAAGCCTGAGGAGTTTAGGCCAGAGAGGTTTTTGGAGGAAGAGGCCAAGGTTGAGGCCAATGGCAATGACTTTAGGTACCTTCCATTTGGTGTTGGGAGAAGAAGCTGTCCCGGGATTATTTTGGCCCTGCCAATCCTTGGGATCACTTTGGGACGTTTAGTCCAGAACTTTGAGCTCTTGCCTCCTCCAGGACAGTCCAAGCTTGACACCACAGAGAAAGGTGGGCAGTTCAGCTTGCACATTTTGAAGCACTCTACCATTGTGTTGAAGCCAAGGTCATAGATGTAATTTGTGAGGATGATGATTTTGATTATGTCATAAGTGGATGGATTAATATGATAAAATGTGGGGTTTGTGTGACAATGTAAATTTAGTGCAACTTTTTCAATAAAGTATTTTTATTGTCTTTCATCATGGCTTGAAGTTTTATGCTTTTATTTTTTATTTTTCTTAATCTCTTTTTCAAGGTTTGAAGAGTTTCTGTACCACCCTCCTCCCATGTGCCTAATTTTGAACCACAGGACATGTGCCTGGCTATGCCGCTTACCCTTACCGACATTGAGCACACACCAGAGAGTATGGTTCATGGAGATTAACTCAACTAAATTGATGCCTGACCTAACAAAGTTGAGTTCATTGTTGCCATATTTTTAATGTCTTGCATCAAATCCAACTTGGCACATTCCAAATGTTACACAAGCTGACTTACATTTTAAGTTGTCATTGGTGATCAGCAATCAAATGCACATTTGCTCCCTCCACCAACCCCTCAAAACCAGTAGGAATGCACATGATCAATCTTCATCTTCAGTTTCATCACCCAAGTCCAATCTGTCACTCTAGCTTGAATTTGGTATTGGCACAGATCATGCCCATTACCCAACCATTGGTCAACCCCAAATACCTCCGAAATTTTTTGCCTAATTCCTCTTTGGATGATTGATTCAACCTCTGATGAGACACTATATCTTTCCTCTCTTCAACAAGTTCAGTAATGCCTAATTCTTGGCCTTATTCAGATGATATCTCCATTTTTACCCGCATCATCTTAGCTTTTTTCAAAAGCAATTCTAATTCTAAACAGTTTTTCAAGAATCACTTGTAGATTTTTAATAACAAATTTGTCATATTTATGTCAGAAGTGATTCCAATCAAGTCAGATGATCCATTTTCAAGTGCTGGAAATTGGAAGTCATGTCGTGGATTTAAATTGTCCCCACCTTTTGGGCTAGTATTGAAAAAGTCTTCATTGGACAAATTCTTTTCCTTACTATTATTATTTTTATAAAAACCTGGGAGGGAGGAAACAAATATTAGAATGATCCCACTTGCCCAACTTGTTGCGTTCTGCCGCAAGTTTTTATTGTATTTTTTTTTTCTCTTTCATGTTCTGTGAACTGACGTTTTACACTGCAAGTGGAAACTACAGGATTCCTCTCAGGTTTTTGTTCCAACATTCATTTGCAGCGTAGTTTTCTGGCATTCTTCAAACCATATTATTCGATAGATATTGACCATTTTAACCCAAGGAAATTATAAAAACCAGAAATTTCGAGATTCAAAACAACAACAAAACAGATTGAAATAAGAGATTGAGAAAACGAAGAGATGATGTGGGTCGTAACCAGGCCCTCAAATCAGAGAGAATCAGAGAGGGCAGACATGCGGACCCAAAGTTGTTCAATTTCCGTGCACATCACCATGCTTCCTTCATTACTTTCTCATCCAGAGCATCGGCTTATTGTGCACGGATCCAATATCAAAACAATAAATATATATAAAATTTTACAAAGAAATCAAATCAAAAGCAGAAGAAGGCTCTCCAGAGATTCAATCAAATATTGAACACAGAAAATATAAGAATCACAAAATAAAAGAACTACGCTCGGCTCAGCCGCGGTGAATGGGTTGCTCTTCTTCCGTTATTTATAGGTGATTTGGAGAGGCCAGTCAGTTAGGGTTTCTGCGCTCTTGAAGGTCCCAAAATTACGAAAACACCACGGGGTGTTTCCTGTGAATTAACGAGACTGCCCTCGGGCTCGGTTTGATGTTTGTTGGCCCTCTGGACATTTTGGGTTACATATGCAGGGCCCAATACTTGAACTTTTTGGGCTGAGAGATACACTACTGGTTTTCTATTTATATTTTATTTCCTTTTTTAATTTCCTTTCTTTTCCCTCAATATTCACAATTTCTAATTTTCTATGTTGATAGAAAATATGGTTGAATTGAATCATGAGGTATAGAGACTGTACATACAAATATCTTTGAACAAAAGTTAGTTAAGGATGTAGTTCCTAATGAAGTCCTCAAGCGGCTGACTTATACGTTATGTGTAAGTTTAAGAGAGATTAACTTATCGGTCACAAAATTAATCTCTTCGTAAATATATTTATGTCGCAGCTGACTCGATCCAATCAACTGTGTATTTTATTGAGCCCAAATAAGAGAAAACAATGATTTAGGGAACTTATTTATGTTTTATTGGAATTGTAATACACCATGTGAAAAATATAGTGAAGTGCAAGCACCACACAAACAACCCAATCAACTGGGTGAGACAAATTCTTATTCTGATTGACTGGTATCTGTAATTCACAACCCATATTTCTGCTTGAGTTCCAAGACAAAAGCATAGATTTTCTGAGGGTGAGGAAGTGAATTGGACACACTGTCCCTCTCCATGCACCTTCTGGCCCAACCAACAAGCTTGGGACATTCAGCCTCTATGCTGAAATTCCCACAGACCTCAAAGGAATAAAACCAGCTGGTGAGGGGAACAAGCACCACATCCACAAACCCAAAGTCTTCTCCACCAAAATAAGGCTTGTCTCCAAGCTCACCTTCTATGGTTCTCAAACCTTCCATGAATTCCTTCTTTGTTGCCTCTTGCTTTTCCCCTTTTTCCTTCCACACTCTCTTGCCCAGGCTGTATATCTGCATTTTGCACATCCCATCCGCAATATTGCATTAGAAATATGTACTACTTCATGCCCAATTACATGGTAGATTTTTATGTGAAGTGTAATAATGACAATCTGATCACGTAAAATATCATGGAAAATGCTAGCGTCAGTCGTGCGTGACGCATTTTACAAAGAATCACACACTCATCAATGATTGAAAATGCATTACGAGCTCACATGCGACTTATGCTACACTGCTTAAAAACAATAATATTGAGGACAATTAATGTGATATATTTGACTAACCTTTTTGTCAATATAGTCAGCCCAAAACCTCGCTTGGGATCTTTGATATGGGTCAGAGGGGAGCAAGGGAGATGTGTGATGCCAAACCTCATCAATGTACTGGAGAAGGAGGAGGGATTCAGAAATGGGTTTTCCATTGTGAATCAAAACAGGGATCATCTTGTGAAGTGGGTTCATCTCAAGAAGCAGAGGGCTTTTGTCTGCCAAGTTCTCCTCCCTGGCCTCATATTTGATCCCTTTCTCAGCCAAAGCGATCCTCACTCTCATCCCATAAGAGCTTGGCCAAAAATCCAAAAGCACCAGTTTGTCCTCCATCTTAATAACAATGCTTCAAATGAAATTGCAGAAATATTTATAGCTGCTTGTCGATGTTAAGATTAATGATGTCATGGCAAAGTCAGCAACTCCGTCCAAGACTTCAATGTGAATGGAATTTGTGAAGAAAAGATAGTCAAAGTGGATTGGCATGCTTCCAAATGGACAAATGAAGCAGGACAAAATGAAAATAAATAGAGTACCAGTCTTGCACGTATTGTCACGCAAGAGATATTATAAATATATTCATTTCAATTGATTTCGAAACTTCAAGGATCCTCGACAAAGATCAGAACTCAAATGATTCAAATGTGGATGCATTGGGTATGCTCCCCCTCGGAAATCAGGACACGACTCAAATTCAAAGCCTTCCTCATATATTTAAACAGTATAGCCGGCCGGCTATACTATTTAAAGTTATTGTTTTAAAAGATATAGCCGGGCGGCTATACTACTTAAATTTATTATTTTAAAACGTATAGCCGCGCGGCTATACTATTTAAAAACAGAGTATGCAAAGGTTACTAGCCAAACAAGTTAAAACCAACATAATCAGCAATAAGAAAAATCTGCAGAAACACAGGAAGAAGAAGAACCAAGATACTCTGGAGCAGCTCAGACAAAAAAAAAAAAGGATAGTTCTAGCAGCAAAATAGCAAGAGAGACCTAATCAAGCCAACCTAAAATAAACCTGATTCGGCAAGGATGACAAAACAAGTACAAGGCACACACAGCAGGAACCCAAGACAGAAGAAGTGAAGCATCACATATACATGCAAATACAGAAAATGCCATTGATTTAAAGGCTATGGAGCTCGGCATCTTCCCCTTGTCCTTCCTTAGGTAAAGGGCTCGGTACAATGGTAGGTTGATGAGAAACAAAACCCCACACAGAAGAATTTGCAAAGGCATTTCTCATAAACTTTTGTCATGCCCTCTCCCATGATTGCTTCCTTTACAACACCAAGAAAGCAGAACAAATTGAGCAATGCAAGTGTTGCCAGTATGGTAAACATTGGAGACAAGGCTCCAAATTCCATAACCTCTTTCTCGTAATTATGTGAAACACCTTCATCAGAAAACCTTGGCTGTTATTACAAATGCTGAGTCAGAATATCCGAGGGAGTTTAAAATGGTATCAATGAAGGCAAACAGGTAGGAACTTGTTCTCTTGTAAAGCCATATACGTTGGTCATTCCACCAACCTGAGATTGTACCACCAGACCACAGAAACTCCACACAGCTCCAAGTGTACTTGGCAAATATCACATATGCAAATGGTATGAGCAAAGGGCTTGAGACCTACATTGACAAAACAAAACTTATTATTGCAGACATTGAAAAAAGAGAAAATATTATGTAAGGTTGACACACAAATTAATAAGAATGACAGAGGAACCATACCTGCGGAAATAATGAAACGCCTCTAAGGAGGTAAAGCGAAGGGATAATTGAGTAAAATAAGGTTGCCAAGGAATTTGAAGCCCAGAAGCAGTAGCAACAGTATCCAAGTTGAAGACCTAAACCAATCTTTCCATGTGCATATGCAGGGCTGTCTTCAGAAAGCAAAACCTGCACAAGTGTCTGAGACAGTGTGGTCGGAGCTATTCCTAAGAAAGCTTGCCTTGTGGGATTGCAATACACTGATCTCCATCCGTGGCATTGGATTGATAGCCCGGTGATCACATCTTCAACCGGAAAGCCATATTTCAAACCTATCTGCAAATTATCGAGATTCATCAAGCTCAAACTATTGTACACTTGTGTGTGTGTGTGTGTGTGTGCGCGTGTGGATAGAGAGAGAAATAAAGACCTCCTTTCCCCATCCAGTGTTCTCTTCAATTGCACAGCATGCAAGACTTTTCAATTTTCTTCTAATTCATGAATGACACTTTCTTCTCTTTTTCTACTAATCTCCCACTTCATTTCATTCTTACATCCCTTTATGAACTTCCTCCCACAAAGAGTATCTCCTCTGTGAAAGCAGCCACTTCCAATATATAGAGAACCATCCAAACCAAACCACGGAATTCCACCTTCAATTCCCACAAACAGAGAACTCCCAACATGTCAGCCATAATTTTTTAAACAGCATGAAACTTCACTTAAATAAGTTCAACTCCACCATCATATGACTTCACGAACGCCTACTCACCTCACTGATTACTCCTAATGAACTGCTATATAATCCATTCTTAGTAACGTTTTCGAAATTGTGGTTCATCCATTAAGAAGCAAAGTGCATCCCTTGTGGCCTGAGAGTTGTTTGAATACATATCACAGTCTAGATTAAGAAGGACCCGCCCATTGGTAATGTTTGAAGATACCCTTATCTGCAGCACAAAGGATCACATAATAAAATAACATTGAATGATGGAAATTTATGCAGTATCAACAAAAACACCAATTCTTGATGGTTTTGGAAGCACCTTTTTGGTCTCTCTAGCAAAGAAAAGATTACCAAAAATATAGCTCGGAATGAAACTAAGTTTCTTTCTACTAGTTTACCGATGCATTCATAGCGCCAGCTTTGAAGTTATGATGATATATGGGGTCTCTTTTCTCGAGCCAAATACACCAGACTTTGCAACACACACCCTTCAACATCAGTTGCATTTAGATCTCTCCCATCAATTACTATATGAGAAAAGGAAGGTAATGATATATATATATATATATATATTATGCATTTCTTGTGTTGATTAATGTGTGTTTATGTGTGTCAATAGATCAAATTAAGAAGATCTGAGGCCATCTTCGGAATGACTGCACCTTCTGCACTTTCACCTGTTCCAATGTTTCAAAATGAACCAAATAACAAAACTAGATCAAATCCCTCCAGGCCTAATTTGGGTTCAGTTTTAGCTTAAGGTTTCTAGGTTCAGTTCCCTTGGAGAAAAGATAACTTACAGAAAAAAAGGATACCAGTATAGCCGCGCGGCTATAAGCTTTAAATATATTATATTAAAACCGTATAGCCGCGCGGCTATACTATTTATATAAAAATAGGCAGCGCCTGGGGCGATAATTTTATATATAAAAAAATAGTATAGCCGCGCGGCTAAACTATCAATTAATAAAAAATAAAAAATCCATAGTATAGCCGAGCGGCTATACTATTTAAATATTTAAAAAAGCAAACAGTGTTTTGCTTATGTGAATAAAAAAGGCCCAGCCCAGCCCATATGAGATTCACAATAGGCGATCGTGCATTTCATTTATAACGCGCCAAAAATAATTCTCCTTAACTTCATACGAAAAATCAGGCCGAAGTAAAACAAAGCCTAGAGCGAAGCTGAAGACAAATTTACTGTCCGCTTGCTTCAATCATTCCCACTAGTCCACCACCATCGTTATCACCTTCATTTTCCTTCAAAATCAAAAAGCAAAATCTCCAAACTACTGAGTAGGTGCTTGCTTTCTCTTCAACCAATTCCGAGTTCTACAGGTAAACCTTTTGCTGCAAATACTGCAAAATAAATGGTTGCTTGAGTGTGCGATTGTGTGTTGCAGCTCTATTTCAACCTCTCTCTCTATCTGCGTGTTTTGTGTCCATTTTTTTTAATCGTCCATGGGCTCAATTTCAGGGTTTATGTTTTCCTCGCTGTTTTTGAATTTTGAGACTCTGTATTTTCCCCAAATAGCGCTTCTGATATTGCTGAATGTTCCACTTTAATCCCTGGGAGTGAAATTTCAGATTGCATCTTCAAAATGTTGCAATGGATGGGAGGATCGAGGCGGAAAGTAGCAACTGTAAGTATGAGTTGCTACATTGAATTGCTATCCTGGATTTAGAGAACGCGATGTTGAAAGTTTTTTCTGATACGTTAGCGTTTGTTTCATACATGGTACCTCTTGGTTGCACTGGGGAAACTTCAGTCGAGGAAGTCTACACAGCAGAGGTACAAAAGAATTTTCTTTACCAATACAAATTTTCAACTCATGTAGTTAAAAAGAAATTTATAGCATCAGATGCATAATTAGTATCAACATGTTCTGACCATTCTTTAATTTTCAAGGCAAAAGCAATACTTTGAACAAAGAAGACGACAACAACAGCATCAGGGGCAAACAACTGGGTTAGAGACCTATGCAGATGGAATAAACATATCTGGGCAACATCACAAAGAACATCGGTCGTTGGATATTCTCAGTTTTCTGAACTTGTCAACGACTGCTCAAGAACATAAATCTGCTTGCCCCAATCGTAAGTTTCTAATATCTAGAAAATTCAGATAGTCACTAGTTCTCTCCTGTTATGTCGGCGGTTGTTGAAAATTGAAATTAAGCTATGATATAAATCACAATTTTTGTCATTTAAGTGGTTGTTGAATGTATGAGACAGATTCTTTTATCTTCCTTTTTTGGCTATAATCTTTCTTCCAAGGGGTTCTTCTGAAATAATAAACTATGTTATCCTTCCCTCTTTTTGCTACTTTTCCTAACCATATAAGGAAGGGAAGATGTAGAAGTCAATGCTTCAAGAATGAAGTATGATATCACAAAGGATCCACCAACAATACCTCCAAAGATGGTTGCTCCTCTCAACTCTGTTGAATTTAACCAAGCAAGTATGCTTTCTATTTCATCTTATTAACTTTTGGGGCCTTTTTCTTCCCCATCCCCCCTTTCCTCCACCCAGATTTTTTACCTGAACCTATCTTTCTGTGCTTATAAAATCGATAAAATAATGAATTAGTGATATATGATGATACAGGAGCTGAATCAGGCTTCCGAGAGGAGATTGCATCACCAAAAAAGTGAGTGATGTGTCTGTGGATGCTTGTACTTTTTGTGGAATATCATCCTAGCCTCACACTCATTGAAAAGCCATATTTTTACTTGTAACGGACTAAATGAACGCAAGCTACTTAGGTCAAAGTGATTTCATTATACAGTCAATTCACTTTGCATATATAGACTCCGGTCTGTTTGCTGGTAAATTGATTATAAATCTTCACAAATGGGTGCATAGTTGCTTCTATCAGTGATTGTTTTGCCATAGTGCATCCTGTCTTGTGGAGATTTGATATACTTTCTTCATTTCAGGGTTATGCCTAATCATAACAAGTCTTTCAATGAACTTAATTCTCAACCAGATAACTGCAGGACAGATACTGACCAGCGTAAGTAGAAAAGCATCCAATTCAGCCTTGAACACTTTCCATGTATCTTTCCTTACGGATTTAGCTTGCTAAATGAGCTTATAAGTTCGTTGTTGGTAGAACTTTGGTTATGGTGCCTTGAAAGTCACTTCCTTCCTTCTTGTTATAGTTCATTATATACACCTCTGAGTATTGAAGTTTCTTCTTTATGAACTTTTTTCCTTCTTATTTTTCAGAGTTTTCAGTAGTTGATTTTTTCGGCGATGATGGGTTGAATGACTACGTAGAAGGCAGCCCAGTACAAGAAGCTCATGTTGCATTTTCAGTTGAAGGTAATTCTGTTCCACCATTGAGTTGCTCATAGTTTGTGGTTTCCTTTATAATGCATGAGTAAAAGCTAAAATTAAATGGTAGAGTTTCTTCATAAGGTTCTGTCTAAGTCTCTGGAAGTAAAACGGACAATTACTAAGCTAGAAGATAAAGAAACTCTTAATTTGGTCAGGAAATTAGCATATCTTGTCTTGGAGACAAATTTCAAGGCATCTGTTTTGTTTTCTGATGTTAACTTACATGTTATGCCTTCCTCATGATTGTTGCTATCTCAGAAGGTGTCATATCTTACAGTTCCTTCTTTACTTGCCATTTAAGAAAAGAAACGAAAAATAGATGTTTCTTAAATTTGTTTGCCAAACAATTGACATGATGTAATTTCTAACCCTTCTTAATGTACCTTTTGGTCTATGATAATTATTATCGACCAATTTTTTCCTGACTTTTATAAATTTCTTCACTGTCATTCTTACTTATCAGGTTTGGGTAAAGTGGGAATGGAAACACCAGTCCATTCACCAAAACAGCCGGCAAGGTAACTATTCTTAACTGCTGTTCTGTCAGCTATTTTGTTACAACCTAGGACAACACTTCTTGCAGAACTCAAGTATTCTTATTTCCCATGAAATGGCATTCACCAATTTCATAAAAACCTTTTACTTAAATAACAACAGAAATCTTATAGCAATGCTGTGCAAAGTGAGGTTTTAACAAGAAGATTCTAACTATATCTGCACAATGGCTTAAACTTGTGTTATTATAGAACATTCACCTATGATTGCTCCTCGCCGTTGAATGCTGCAAGGCAACCAAAATCATTCAAGAATCATAAGAATCTGGATGACTTTGAAACTGAAATGGTGAGAGGCATTATTAATTGAGTTAATACAGTGTATTTCAACTAGTCCATGAACTGTAACTCTAAATAACTTATTGGTAGAGGGATTATTATCTTTCTCCTTGATATATTCACCCTTGTTAAGAATCTTTTTGTACATGATCCTTCTAAAGCTTTCATGTTGAAAGAGCTACCATGCTCCCTTCTATGTATGTGGGCATTAATTGGTATTTCTAGGAATATATTGTGTCGTAATATGTCATTTGATTACTGTGGGTATCAGTGCATTTGTGCTTCTTCCCTAAAATGTGATTGATGAGAAAGCAGCCGCTGGTTTAATGCATCCGAAGTACTAATGCTCCTTAAGTTTAGAATCCTGGTTCTCTTTGATTATGGATTGTTAGCCACACACAACGCTTTATATAAAATGTTGCAATGCAATTTGAACTGCCTGCGGTTGGAGGCAGGGTAAGATTCTACTGTAATAATCTTTAGCTGTGAGGAAGATGTTTACAAGGTTTTCTTTGTTAACTTGAGCCACAATAGTGACTACATAGTAGGCTAACTTTCTAAGTACAAGTGGCAAAAGGCTGCGACGAAAGACACATTATAGAAAATGTAATGGAGAAAATTTCATTAACACCCTAGCATGAAACTTCAATGAGAGATGCTAGCAGAGGTCTTGAGCATCTTGTTCACGAAGAATCTTTTGGTATATGAAATAGTTTATGCTGCTTCAATTATATTTGATTGTATGTCGGAATTGTACACATTAGTCTAGACAAAACTTCTTGTTTTTATCATTCCAAGTACTTGTTGATTCTCTTCCGTTAACTGAACTAAATCTGTTGTGAACTGTAAAGGCGCAAGGCTTTAAATTTTTTATGTTATCAATGTTTGAGACTTTAGAGGCTGATTAGTTTGATGCTATGCAGGATGCAATGATGCAAGATATCAATATGCCCCGATGTAGCAGTGGTTTAGAGTTTTCTACCAATTCAATGGATTCATTTGGTTATTCAAAGCAGAAATTATCAAGACATGATGGTCACAGTGGTAAACTAGATAGTTATTATGGATCCAGGAGAATCTTTGACCATGCTGAAAATTGCAGCAAAGATAAATGGGATGGTAAATACTTCTTCTTATGGCACAGTGCAACAGAATGTGATATCTAACATACCATCATTTCTGTTAGCTTGATAAGCAGTATTGACCCATTCCCTAACAGTTATCCTTTTTTTTGTGGACAAATCATTCCCTAACAGTTATCTGACAATGCTGCATGTAACGATCTATTCTAGGTCTCTAGGTTCAGTGCGTGAAACTCTGGTGAAATTTTACTGTGGAAATATGATATTTCAGTCATGGGAATTAGTGTATGTATATATTATATTCAACATGTATGAAATTTACGAGTAGTGTTTCCTGAGATATGCTTTTTCTTATTCCGTATCAAGTTAATGAGTCCAGGGAATGAAATTGAGACCAGTTATTTGTCAGCTTTCTGTTATTTACATTATGATTGCTCACTAGATTGAGATTGTCTTTACTTATGGTGATTTCCTTCTAATAGGGGTCAATTATAGGTATGATATGACTTGTTATATATCTACCAGGTAGGCGTTGCTTCCAAGATGAAACCTCTTTTATTGAATGGGAACATGATTTATCATGGAAGAGGCCAAGTGAAATGAACTGTGATTCTGTTGATAATTTTATGCACAGGACGTATAAGACGCCAGATTTTACTTTTGAAGGTCCCTTTTCACCGTTGAGGTGTTTAATTAATCTTTACTTTTTTCTTTTTCTTGTTTTGAGAAATTATACTATATCTTCTTGATAGAGTTGTGGCATCTGTACAGGTCTGCAACAGATATAACAGACAAGTTTGACATCTTAGGTGCTCTATGTCTTAAACTCTCAATTGAACTATGCCTGTAGAATTCTATAAACACTAGAACTATGTCTGTAGAATTCTATTAACTCGTAAGTTGTGACCATTTCTTATACCATGTAATGAAAGGGCTAACATGGAAATGCCATGCTAAACTTTTGATATATTAGTTTTATACAGAATGGAATTGTTTGCTTTCATCTATGGCTTTTTTTTCTGATGCTTTGATCACTTCTATCTAATCAGGGGCACCTTCATATTCCAAGCACCAAAGATCAGAATATGATCATGATTTTATGATTTCCAATGGGGCAAGGTACGCCTACTGTATGAGCTAAAGTTCTATTAGTAATGTAAATATAAACTCAAGAGTTGTGTTTTGTTGTGATGGTATACAGACACCATACAGTAGGAAGGAGTTTTGATTTTGGAGGTGCAACCAACCAACCAGATTGGTCTTGCTTTGTGACTGATGAAAGGGATAATTTGAGCTTGCTGAGGTAATTAGTGGCTTTCTTTTGTTTCACATTGATTTCTTTCTGGCCTCTTACTCTGACTCATATAGTCTTATGTGTCATTACCTACTGTGTCTTTTTTGGCAGCGAAGAATCATGCTCATCAAGTGCAGGTATATCTATCAACTGAAAATATGATGATTTGGAATTAAGTTTCTGTTATTGCCAATGCAATTATCTTATTTTCATAAACTAAAATTGCTCTTTTTCCAACCTTTGATGTCAGTGAGAGTCAATGCAATTGATAATTCACTGTCAAAGTCAACTAGGAATCGAAGCAAGAGAAGACATGACAATGCATATGCTGGACCAGATTATCATGCAAATGTAACTTCTACAGGAAAGACACATGACAAAAGCAGACATGATGTTCACCCAGAGAATATTGCACACGGGTCAGGAAAATGTACAAAGATGTCAAATTCATCAAAGTTAAAACCATCCCACTACTCAAACTCTCCTTTCGATGAAAAGTTAAACCCAAACAGCAATTGGTTCACTGAGGAGCGATATATGTCGGTTAATATAAATTCAGTTTGCAGTTCTTTCCATCAAAAGTCAGATACAAACTGTCCATCTGCAGGCTCAAAGCTCTTGTTTGGAGATCCTTTTAGTGCAAGTCCTGTCCCAGAATTACATCTTGATCCTAGATCTCCTTCTAAACACTCTGAACCTGTTGCAAGTTCACCTTCTGGCAGTTTTATTACTGAGAAATTTGAATTTCATGATTCTCCTAAAACTTCTAAGATAGGGGTTGGATCAACAAAAACAGAGTTGTTTCGCTATTCTCCTGGAAACACACCATCTCCTGATTTATCAGCGCAGGAAAGTGTCAGCAAAGTTGAGGGAAGAAAAGCAGAATCCCAGCGCAGCGAAGAATTTAAGCTTGAGGAAGAAAGTTGTATTATGGACAACGGTTTGTTCACAGAAAACAATGATGAAATGGGTGCTTTAACATCGAAGAGCAAGAACAGTGAATTTAAGGAAGCAAAAGATGCAGCTCCAGGACTAAAGGCAAGTGTGAAGTCAACCTATTTTCCTGACCATGCAGAGAAGGCATCATCGTCTCTGAAGACTCTAGGCAAATTTGAAAGCAAAATAGATGGCAAGGAGTATGTTGTACAAACATTTAAGTATTTTCTCTCCCTCAAGTTTTTATGTTTGGTTCCCCAACTCTAAGTCTTTAAGCCTATTATATTTGTACTTAGAGGTTTTCATTGTTTCCAGAGATCACCATGGTTATGAAATTCCTCTTCCATGTCAACATCGGACCAAAGGTATGTAATTATTTTTCTTAGTTGTCTTTTTAACTTCTTTTTTGTTTCTCATTATGCAGTGGTAAGGTTGAGCAAATGTTTTTTTAGTTCTTCATTTTCCGTTTTTCCGCAGACTAATGTGCTTCATTCACTTGTTAATGCAGAAATGGAAGATGCTGAGCCTCAGGAAAGAAAGAAAGAAACTAAACAACAAGGTGATTTTGTTGACTCATCTTGTCGGGTGATGATGCTTCAGAGCTATGTTCAGTTTCTTTGTGTGCAGAAGGTGCTGAAGGAGGCAGCTGCCCAGACTGGCATAAAGAAGAAATAACACGTTTGTCACGACTGACGTCTAAATAGATGTGGGGATTTCGTCGTTAACATCATTTTCAGTTGTGTCATGGATTTTGCACCCTGCCCTTCCATATATGGTTCAGGAGGTGATTTTGCAACTGCCTGCAGATCATACTGGTCTGGTAGATCACAGCAGCAAAAAGGAGCAGAAGCACAAACTATGCTTAAATTTAAATCTGTTGTACGTGAGAACAATAACATAAAAAAAATACAAACATGATCATAAGCTGATTATAATAGGATTTGAAGGGATTAACAAGGTTACAATGTATCTAAGTGTCTGATGCATCAAACAGGTTTTAAGTATCGATAGCTATATTGCTGTTAGCCTTTGTGATTCTTTTCTTGTATAAATCCTTGTCTTTTATAGTGGAGATTATCTTCCCATGCAAACCATCCCTTCATCATTAGGGTTTCCCAACTTCATCAAATGACATCTCAGTTGATTAACGTCTGATTGCCGGAGAGGCTTCAGCAAGAACTCTTTCGCTCCTTCCTCGAGGCACCTATCAATCGGATGAAGAAATTTCAGTCATCAATAAACATGATTAGAAAACAAAAGAAGAAGAAAAATTGAGATTTCTTGTGCAAGTGGGTTACTTCTCAATTCGAGTAGGTATGTGCTCAGATGATACGACAACTACTGGGATCTCCTTCCCGGTTGGTGATTCCTGTTTAGAGGGAGATTAGGTTGGCTGGGTTAGATTAATTATTTCAATTAATCATGAATTTCATAATTAAATAAGCTGCCAGTTATGCAATATTTGTGTTGAAACATTTGCATAATTACCTTAATCTTTTTTAGAAGCTCATACCCTGTCATTCCTGGCATACTGTAATCAGTGATTATCAGGTTTACCTTTGAAACCTGAAACAGAAAAATAAAAGCAGATGAGATTAATAAAGACTTTCTTTATATTTTTATATAATATATATTTCATTTTTAGAGTAAGTAAAAATGAAGCACAGTAGAAGAAGCTTCTTACGGTGTTGCCGAAGTTTTGTTGGCCGTCTGCCAGACCCAACAGCTCCAATGCTCCCTGTGCGTTCTCTGCGGTGGTCACTGCCAGAGAGGAACCCAATTATTATTATTATTATTATGACCCCTGTAATTACTCATAAACTCGATATAAAGTTTTGCACATTTTTTCACTGGCAAGGAAGAACATATATAAAATAGTTTGGAGGAGAAAAAGGAGCAACATTTCTTTTTTAGGACATTTCTTATTGAAAAGAGCGATAATAAACTTACACTCACTACACGGATAGTAAAGAAGAAAAAGAAAGAACATTTTATATATGCATATTATATGTATATGTCACCTTTGCATGCAGAGTTGGTGAGTAACTTTTCAATGATTCTGCGATCCACAAAACTATCATCAACAGCCAAAACGTGTGGCTTTTCATCACCATCCCACCCCATTAATATTGGTGCTGCTGAAGAAGAAGCAGAAGCAGAAGCAGAGGCAGTAACCATTCTCAAATCTCTCAAAACACACAAACCCTATACAATATATATGAGCAAACAAGTGAAAGGAAATCAGGAAAAAATCAATTTGTTCACAGATATTTCGTCATCTTTTTAGGTCTTTGTGATATATATACAGATATTTTCGTCATTCTGGTCTTTGATTTTTGATTCTAATATTGATTCTTTCTTTTCTTTTTCCTTTTTTCTGATATTTTCTGATCACTCCTTAGAGATTTATGATAATCCTCTCCAGCTCATCAAGATTTGGTTCGTCTAATATTAGTAACTAAAAGGTAAAATTATGGGATTATATTTATCTAATATCGATCCTTAAAATAATCATGGGATCTACAAGGATACTCAAAGATCGATCATATATAATCCTAGCTAGTATCTCATAATACACACGTACTAATTATTTATTTATATATTAACACGAATTTGTGAGTTTTCATAATTGCATGCCACTCACATTGGGTTTTTAAATTTAATTTTATACAATATATATAGATAGATAAATAGCATTTCCATTTGCAATATTGATGCTCCTTAATCAATTTTCAGCAGAGTCTATTTGAGTGTAAAAGGATAGTCATTGATGTTAAGTGGCATATGATGAACTCAATCATCTGATCACTTAAGTTGTCAACAATTAATACATGATTGATAGTGTAATTCTTTGATTGTAAATTCATACTTTTTTTGGTGCGGTAATAACCTCACGTTCTATACGAATCTTTGTCGTACACGGTCCACTTATATTTATAGCACATGAATTAATAACATATAATGTGGTATTGTGACGATTTACACCCAAATTTTTTTCCTTATGTGCACAAAATAATCCATGAAATTACCCCACTAGTCGATAACAGTGGCGGATCCAGGATTATGTGGCCAAAGGGGTTTAGTGCAAAAATTCCGAACGACAGCGGTGATCGGCACTGGGCCATTGGCGAAGAGTTGATGGAGGTTGTCGGAGGTTAGGGTTTGACAGGGTGGGAAGAGGAGGTGTGAAATTGGGAATGAAGGGTTTGGGACTGCTGTGCAGATTCGAAGGGCTGTGTTCTTCTTTTTTCTATTTAAACTGGCCCAAAACGACGTCGTTTTGAGGCCAGGTCATTTAAAAAAAAATTTGACTGAGCCTTGGACCAAACGACGTCGTTTGGCAAGGCTGTTTAAAAAAAAAAAAAAAAAGAGACGCGCAAGGCACATCAAAGCTTCTGCCTCCTGGGACTTTCGTCGAGCAGTTGGCGTGCATACAAGGGGGCTTCCAGCAGCTGTCCAAGGGGGCTTTCATGGAGTGCCTTGCCAACTTTTCAGCCTTCCAAGGGGTCGTCCGACCCTATTGTCCCAACGTGCGTCCGCCCCTAGTCGATAATAATTAGCAATGACTTAAGTCTTGTTCAATTTAGACAAATGTCACATGTGACTAATTCTGAGAAATACATTAGGCCATCTCCATCTCCAACCTATGAGGCTAAATCTAAAATATCTAAAATTTTAGCCCAATTTCTCTCTCAAATTCAAAAAAAAAAGTAAGGGGCTAAAATTTGGGAAAACCCAAACGTCTAAATACCAGCCCAGCTATTGCCTCAACTGGAAACCTTTTTGGTGGAGTCCACTTAAGGCTGACGCAGCCCATGTGCAAGGAAGAATCAATAGGGCGCCATGTGTCGCTTACTGGTGTCGCAACACTTTTTATTTATTTTAAAATTCCAACAATAACCCAAATCAACGATCCATATTAAATCAAAGCTATTTTAACGGTAAAAAAAAGATCCAACGGTTGAAATTTAAATCCAACAGTTAAAGTAATATTTTTAATTAATCTAAATCATATCCAACTCCAAAACTCACTCCAAACTTTATAAATACCCACCTATTTCTCAAATAAAATTATATTTATGGAATTTGCAAATTGTTCAAAAAATTAAATTATGAAGTTATTTAAAAAGATTAAATGAATAAAGGTTATCTATGAAAAAAAAAATTAGACTTAAACTATTCTTAAACAATTTAATAAAGTTGTGGACTAAAAATTTAAGTATAGAAGGTTTGGGGAAAATACGGTTTGAGTCTGGGTAAAACCCTCTTATTTTTTTTTTGGTAAAAAAGGGGCCAAAGCCCAAACAACACAAAAAGAACTACAAAACACTCATCCTTGGACGAGCCAAACTTCTGGCATCAGCAGCAAGGAGCTCAACAACCACACCAGGAGCTGAATCCAAAATATGTAAACCCAAGGGAAGATCATGGCTCATAGCAGCCAAAGAATCAGCAGCAAAATTCTGCTCACGAAAAATGTGCTTGACAGAGCAACACCACTCCTTCTGAATCAGCAGATAGCAACAATTGGTAATGCTAAAAAGAGGATGAGTATGGCTGGGAGGATTCAATAGAAGATCCACAACAGACTTAGAGTCACATTCAACCTCCACAGTACGAAACCCATCTTCCCAAGCTAAATGGAGCCCCCAAAAAATAACCCTCTTATTTAACTACTGGAAAGACACTGTGTTTATATATAATTATACTTACTTTTTCCTCATAAAACATATTTGATATACAAAATATAGGATTACGTACAAGAAATTACATATGATTGACACGTAATATCTGTAGTAAGAATCTCGCTAATTTGGGCCTATAAATCCCAGAATCCGGTTGAGTACATTTGACTATTCACAATTTTTTTCTTTTCTGGAATCCATATATATATATATATATATATATACAGTCCCCTTCTATTGAGGGATCCCTCAAATAATTTTATTTGAGGGACGCCTTTTAGGGTACCCTACAATTTTTTTCCCAATGATCCAAACCATCTATTTTTTAGGTCTTCATTCATAGATCATCCTTACAAAAAATTAGACAAATCGGAAACCATTTCGACATCCAATTGTGTCTTACAAAATCAATGAACACGGTGCTTCAAAAAAATGCTAAAATTTCAATAACTTAATTGAGTGGTCAAATGATATCGGATTCAAGTGAGTTTTTGTAGAGATGATCTTTGAATGAGTATCTACAAAATAGAAGGTTTGGATTAGTGAAATATAATCCGGAGTGGGGCCTACAAGGGGTGTCCCTCAAATAAGCTTATTTGAGGGATCCCTCAATGGAAGCTCTCTGTATATATATATATATATGATAATTGATACGTAATAGCTGTCTAAGAATCTTTCAAAATTTCATCGTATTTTTCAAATAAATGTGTTAAATATTATAAGGCAAACAAATCATATAATTTAGTTTTATTCAAACAAACCAGAAAACAAATCACCGATTTAAAAAAAAAAAAAAAAAAAAAAAAACCAGAAAACAAACAAATCATACTGGACCGGACTGGAGTGAAATGTGGTTGGGCTGCACACTTGAGGTGAGCCCATTTTTGTGGGCCATAGTTGAACTGAGCCTACTGAGGTTGACCCAAACCCAACATGAACTCAAAGTCAAAGAGTTGACCCAGAAACGAAGCAAACCCATCTCCTCCACCATGTCATTGTCATGTCCCTACAAATTTTTCACTTTGATTTTATTGAGAATTACTTTCTGTAGCTAAGGTGTTGTTATGTTCATTCACTTGAAGACATTTGAGGCTGTAAATGGTATGCAGTTTCCTTCTTGGGGGGTTTGGATCCAATTGATATATTAAAGATAAACACTCCTTTTAGTTTAGTTTGACAATCAGTTATGGTGTGGCAATCATATTGGCTTTTACTTTGATTCATGAAGTCATATCAACCAAATTATTAGGCATGCTTCACATTTTATTGGGGCAACTTTGTTGTCTTTTTAGTGTCAACTATGATACTTGCACACAACTACATATTTTCTAATTGAAATTTTTTACTGTGTTTCAACTGATGCATCGCTTTGATGCATGCTTAACAACAAGTTTGTTCCTGAAATGGTTAAGAGCAGTTATCGTTACACTTGACGTTTTTCATTCTCCTAAAATATTGTTTGTATAAAAGAACTCGCAATTCAAGTTGTATAAATTTATAACTATTGTGATGAATTAAACCCTTAAATCTGCCACTAATTGTGATTGAATCCTTACATGATACGTTGATAGAGAATTTAAATACGTTTTGTTCACCAAATAGTCTTTCAATGATTCAAAGGGGCAAAATGTGATAAAGATTTACGAGCGAAGGATGTAGTCAATTCTTGTTGAAAGAGATTCAATATGGTGGCTCGTGAAGTCATAACTAGCCAAGGTATGCGTTGTCACTTGGAGAGGGGCCTAACTGGTTTCTTCCTTATTCACACATTTTTGCTATAAGAAAAACAAAAAGATCAAAAAAAGAAAGAAAGGATGATATTTTATGTGAAAAATACGTGTATAATATGTTACGTTTAAAGAGTTAATTTAATTTTTTATCTATATTTTATTGAAAAATATTTCAGATTCAACTCATATAAATCCTTAATAGGAGTGGTAAGTGTGTTGAAAGTCAAAAACTATTTTTGTAAATATCTCATCGTTTGTGAAAACAAAATAAATTGCACTTTTTTGATTGTGTGTGTTTAACAATTTTCAAATTTGAAAACACAAAACTAAAAATTAAAATCCCAACAAAACACAAGGATGAAATTACCTTTTAAGCCCATAATTAATTACTGCACAGATAAGATCATAATGGGCACAACACAACCCAAGGCATCATGCAAAGTGGGTGCAATGTTCGGTGATCAGAGCGCAGCCCCTTTTCTTCTCCTTGAAAAAAAAAGAAAAAAGAAAAAGAAAAAAAAATCAACAAAGTGACAAGTCATAGCTCACCAAGCCAAGCCCACAACGAGGAGGAAGGAAGAAGAACGAAACCGTCGGTGAGCGTATCAGTGTCCTAATAGGAAAACTGAAAATACAAGGGGAGTGTACAGTGTACACTGTGTGTCAATGATCGAGTAAAAAAGGAGACGACTTGTTAAGCGGTGTGTCTTCAAGTGTCGTGCATGCATTTTATGCATCTGTTGCTTTGCATGCACTCTCTCTCTCTCTCTCTCTCTCTCTCTCTCTCTCTCTCCCCCATTCTCTCTCTCTCCCCTTCTCTCTCTTACCCTCTTTCTTATACAAAATACACGCTTTCTTTCTTGGTCTTACCCACAGAGCCCAAAACCCCCCACCCCAACTCGCCGTTACGACTTACGTTTGTGAAACGGTAAAAACCCACTGAGTTTGACTCGTTTCTTCTTCCGCAGCTCACTCTATTCTGCTCAGTATTTGAATGACTAGTCGTTTTCAAGATTTGGGTTTTGCAGATTTGGACAAAAAAAGGTTGGATTTTTAATTTCTTTTGCGGTTTTTTTTGTTTTTTGTTTAGTGATTTGCCAATCTCAAATGTTGTGCATGATTGTGCTGAATGCTGTGTTTGCTGTTTAAATTTCTGGGTTTTAGTCAAAAGGGGTTTAGGGATTTGAGTTTGATTGCTCTGTTTGTTTGATTTAAGGGTTTGCAGGGGTTGAATTTGGGATAATGGGGTCCAAGATTTGCATGAATGTTTTGTGTGGAACGACTAATACGCACGAATGGAAGAAAGGTTGGCCTTTACGATCTGGTGGATTTGCCCATCTATGCTTCAAGTGCGGGTAATTTTTGTCCTCTTTTAGAATTTGGCTTACCAAGTTTTAATTTTTCAGCTGTTGTGTGGTTGATACGGTGGTGGAAGGGCGTTGTGGGATTATGGGTTTTACTTGTTCACGTGGGATTTTATGTGTATTGTGGGTTCAGAGGAGGCAGCCATTTTATGTTGTGATTTTTATTTATGTTGCGATTTTATTGTTGTTGAATTTTGGCTAATTGCGTTTATTTATGAGCTTTTTCTATTTTTAGCGTGGGCCATGAAGGAATTAGCAACATTGTCGATAATCAACTTATTTGATGCAAAGGAGAAATACAGGAATTAGAGAATTGCCGAATTACTTATGACCATAGAGCATTTTGAGAATGATCAATAAACCGTGCTGAAATTTTGTTATCTATGTAGTTTGACCAATTTATATCTCCCATATACCCAAGTTTCTGAATATCCATAATGAAACCAGCCAAGTAATTGGGGCTGAAAGTACATCAGCCAGCCTTTTGAGAGCCTAACTGTGGCATATTCATCTTAATGTAGGGGTGCTTATGATTCATATCAAGTACTTTTGTTTCAGATGTTACAGTATTATTCATTTTATAATATCTACAATTAGCTTCTATATCTTTTTTTGTGGTTTCAAAGTTTGATGGGAATGATTGACTGCAATCTCTTTGAACTGTATATTAATCTTTCGGAAGTCACTTGATATCAGATGTAAATATGGGGAAAAGAATTAGCCTTATTTGATCTGTTTGTTTTCTCCCATACTAATAGCTGAGCAATTTAGAATCTCATTGTCTATATGATATACTTTTATGTTTTGTTGTATGTTGAATTTTTATATGTATGCATGATAATTCAACTTCTGTATGTGTACCCATGCTAGTGGAAATGTGTACCTACTCTGCCTTGTGTTTCATGCTTTGGATAATGAGTTTCATTTGTGATCTCTTGTCTAAGGAATGCTGCACTTCTACTTTATGTTGTAAACATGTCATCTCTAATGCTGGTGTTCATTTGTTCACACACACACACACACAACATCTTATCTATTTCCCTGATGGTTTCTAATATATTTTATGCTGGACCATGGCACTGCATGTACTCCAGAGCTGCATATGAGAAATTAGTTTTCTGTGATAAATTCCATGCGGGGGAAAGTGGTTGGAGGGACTGCAGTTTGTGCCGCAAGGTTAGCTTGCCGTTTGGTCATCTTAGAAAAAACAACTATTCAATCTCTCTCTCTCTCTCTCTCTCTCACCCCCTCCCTCACTCTATCTGACCTACTTTTAAAATCTGTTCAATTTTGTGCAGCCTCTCCACTGTGGATGCATAGTCTCGAAGTCATTGTATGAGTGCCTGGACTATGGGGGTGTAGGGTGTATTAGCTGTGCAAAGAGTTCTCAACCTCGTGTGGTATGAACAAATTCAGGATTTTGGTTATTATATTCCCATTTTAAAGTCACTATCTTGATCTCCAGTGAATGATGCATTTGCATTAAACTCTCTCTTTCGCTTCCATTGTTGATAGTTAACTTCAGTCATAAGAACATAAATTTATGCATCTATGAAGTTAAAGAAAACAAATAAACTAGTTATATATATCATAGTTGTACTCTCTGTTGATTCATAGCATTGATTCTTCTGTTTTCATCTGCTCAACGGCAAACCTATGCAAATAGATGGCAATCCAAAATATTGTGCAATGCTCATTGTCTCCCATTAGTAATTTTAGATACTCTATTGCTATTTAACGAATATATAAGAAATTGGTCTTTATCCGTCACAATATATATATATATCTCTCTCTCTCCCCCTCTCTCTCTCTCTCTTGCTCATGCACATGCACATGCACATGCACAGATGACCTATAGGATTTTCATGGATTCTTATTTTCTTATGTGCAGATCCAGAATGATGATGTTCTGAATGGATTTGGTGGATTGAAAATTAGTAACTATAGTGATCGGCAATCTACTGTTGTTCAGAATGGAGCATTTAGTAATACTGTTGATGAAGGAAAACTTTTGCAATTGTGCAAAATCATGGAGGCAAATGAATCCAACCTTTTGCCTCAACCTCAGAGAGGTGACATAAATGTATCCCTTGTGCAAAAGAAACAAGAAGAAGTGATAAATCATAAGGGGGAAGTTGGCTTGGGATTTTCAAGTACCACTCAGCCATCTATTGGATCATTGACATTTTCCAAATCAGACAATGGTAGAACAATGATAGAAGATATGAATAAATCATCCTCTCAGCCGTCTTTGAGTATGACTTTGGGATCCCCATCTGCAACTCCAAGTTTTGTACAACCCTTTCCTGGGGGGCTTGTGGATGGAAGAGAACAGAGCAAGACACCTTCTTCCTTTCAACAGGGGCATGGAAGAGAACAGGGCACGACACCTTCCTTCCAGCAGGGGCTTGTCGATGGAAGAGAACAGAGCAAGACATCTTCTTCCTTCCAACAAGGGCTTCTCGATGGAAGAGAACAGAGCAAGACATCTTCTTCCTTCCAACAAGGGCTTGTGGATGGGAGAGAACAGAGCAAGACACCTTCTTCCTTCCAACAAGGGCTTGTGGATGGAAGAGAACAGAGCAAGACACCTTCTTCCTTCCAACAGGGGCAAAAATCTAGGCCTATTTTGCCCAAGCCCTTGAAACCTGGTGTCGCTATGAGTTCAGAGACAAATAAAGGTGGATTTCCTAATGTGCGTGTTGCAAGGCCACCTGCTGAAGGGCGGGGGAAGAATCAGTTACTTCCTCGATACTGGCCGAGGATTACTGATCAAGAGCTGCAGAAATTATCTGGAGAGTATCCTTGATTAATTCAGAATTTCTGTTTGAAATTCACATATTTTTTAAACACTTCTTACTTGGTAAATGTATGGTTAAAGCTTTTGATTATATGTCAGTTTGAATGCAGTGTTTGCCTTAATTATGTTTTTAAGTTTGAATTCTACTATTGTGCCACTGTTTGAGAAGGTGTTGAGTGCTAGTGATGCAGGTCGAATTGGTCGTCTGGTTCTCCCAAAAGCATGTGCTGAGGTAAAAATTAACAAGTTAACGATATTATGTTATTTACAACTTTGGGAAGGACGGGTGGGGAAAATTATTTTTCATTCCTTTCCTTATCTGTCCTTTATGTATCCTTTCCCCCTTGGCACATCTGTATGAACTGGAGTTGAATGCAGGCGTATTTTCCTCCTATTTCTCAATCAGAAGGCCTTCCTATAAAGATTCAAGATGTGAAGGGGAATGAATGGCTGTTTCAGTTCAGATTTTGGCCAAATAATAATAGCAGGATGTATGTTTTAGAAGGTGTAACACCTTGCATACAGTCTATGCAATTGCAAGCGGGTGATACTGGTATGCTTCTATATTCTGGGTAGAGAGATCAAAAAAGTCCAAACATTTTTCACTGTTCCAGATAATCTCTCAGCTTTCTCATTCCCCACAAAGAAAAAGAAAAGAAGAAAAAAAAAAACTCCCAGCACAAATCTGAATTTTGATCTGATTTCATTTATTGCAGTGACATTCAGTCGGATAGATCCTGGAGGCAGACTTGTAATGGGATTTCGGAAGGCATCCAAATCGCTAGATATGCAGGTCAAGTTTCATAGTTGCATATTCCATCTAATCTGCATCATCTTACTGCATTTTTGTTTTTTGTTTTTTTGTTCTGATGGAACCTGACATTTATATACAAATGTTAAATACTTAGGACCCCCAAACATCTATCCTTCCCAACGGCAGCACTCCTGGGGAAACTTCCTGTCCTAGTGTTGTTGAGAATCCAGCAACTGGAAGTGGTCACCCCGGCCTTTTCCAAACAAATACAGGAAGCAAGGATCCTCACCTACATGCTTTATCAGAACATTTGCATTTGACTGATGGGGATATGAGCTTGCATAAAAATGATTATCATGGTCACAGAACAAGTGAGGATTTGCTGCAGCAGCCAGTGTCGAATTCTGACAAGAAGAGGGCCCGAAATATTGGGCCAAAAAGCAAGAGGTTGCTCATGCATAGTGAAGATGTTCTGGAGCTGAGGCTGACATGGGAAGAAGCACAGGACTTGCTTCGTCCACCCCCGAGTGTCAAACCAAGCATTGTCACTATTGAAGATCATGAATTTGAGGAGTATGATGTAAGTATGTTATAGTGAGTGCCCCTCTTGTTATCTGAAATCATGTATGCTAATGATGCTTAGACAGATTCAACCTTTTAAATGTTCAAATTCCATTAGGTTCTTTGGTTAGTTATTTGATCAATGTTGTTTATTTCTTCTAGGAGCCCCCAGTTTTTGGGAAGAGATCTCTATTCACTGCCTCATCATCTGAGTAAGTATTTGTGAGATATACTATGTTCTGTTACTTTATCATATTGAGAAAGAGGATTGTATTTCTGCCCAGCCACCTGAAAGAGCATATTCGAACCTCTTGAATCCATTATTAAACCTTGTAATGTAGCCATCGAACTTGTTGGCACATGAACACATGCCTTATAGGGTAGGCAGTATACTGTACATTGAGGACTAATTGTTTTGCGTGCAATGTGAAAAACACCTCTGTTGCTGAATATCTGGCACTATATTTCAGGAGACAGGAACAATGGGCTCAATGCGATGATTGCTCCAAGTGGCGGAGGTTGCCTGCCGATGTTCTTCTCCCTCCAAAGTGGACATGTTCAGAAAATTCTTGGGATACAAGCAGGTGCAACTTTTTTCTTTTTTCTTATGTACATGAGATGTAAGATTGATTGTGGTTCTTTTGTATCCTGACAGGCGCTCATGTTCTGCACCAGAGGAGATGAGCCAGAAGGATTTCGATAGTCTTCTAAGAGCAAGCAAAGGTATAATTCAAACCTACGTCTTTTTTCTACAGCCCTATGTTAAAGAGGTGTTCCTTGAATAACAAAGTAGCATTTTACTATTTTGAAATCTTTTTCTTATTATATTTATAATACATTTATCGAACATATGCATGTGTTGTGTCCGAAAACATCCGTCACAGCAAGCACTGATACAGATCTAGCTTTTACTTGGATTTGTAAAAGGCCCGAGTCGTTGCTATAAGAATTGTTGAAATGGACATCTCATGTTTTTACATGCTCGCTTAGTGTTGTGCATATTTTTGGGTTGCTTGCATTGTTATCTGCTCAGGGGATGAAGTTTCTCTGAACAGAAGAAGTTTGTTGCCTGCGATAGAAACCTCAATAACTGACTGGATTGTTTGGTGTCTCTGTTCACTAAGTTGTAAAAAAACAAAATTGTCTGTAACATCAATGAATTTATTACTCTGATTTTTTGGCTGTCTTTAAAATTTTCCCAGATTTAAAGAAGCGAAGAATCATAGAGAACTGTACGGAAACCCAAGTACACGAACCTTCTGGTTTGGATGCCCTGGCTAGTGCTGCCATTCTGGGAGATAATGTGGTTGACTCAGGTGAGCAATCAGTTGGAGCCACCACCAGACATCCACGTCACCGCCCAGGCTGCACTTGCATAGTATGCATTCAACCACCAAGTGGGAAGGGCAAGCACAAGCCAACATGCACATGCAATGTGTGCTTGACAGTTAGACGGCGCTTCAAAACCCTCATGATGCGCAAGAAGAAACGCCAATCAGAACGTGAAGCAGAGAATGCTCAGAAGGATAATAACAACCACAAGGATGAGTCAGAAATAAATGGCACATCAACAGAGGTTGGGTTGCATATGAATCATTCATCGGAGAATGGAGGCTGCCAGAGCAGAATTGAAGCTGATGTGGCTGAAAGTTCCACCGCTGGACAAATTGATCTGAATTGTGAACCCAACCCGTATGTGCAGGCTTCAGGATTGACCTTGTTGAGGCTTGCTGACGCTGTCTCCCAACCATTAAACAACTACAGGAAGGAAAGTTGCCTCGCAAACATGATGTGCGAGCCACAGGCAGGTATTGGTTCCTCTTTACTTACACAAGCTACTGATGAGAGTGAAAGACGCCTGTCAAATGAAGGCTGCCTTTCAGCTGTTGCGGCGTGGGACTGTGAGGGTAGAGGTGATGCAGACTGAAACAATCCGGCTGTTGCCCTGGTTCTTTGTTTTTTTGGTTGTCAAAGTATAACTTTATTTTGTTTTTACTTTTAATGGGCAGTGTTATACATCTCTACCAGTTCCATAGAGTCAATGAATGCCTTTACCTCCAAGTCAAAACAGACGAATCCATGGTGTTTATAAACTACCGTCTGCTCGGTGCATGATCGCCTTCCTAGTCTTGCAATTGGAACGCCAATAATTTTTTAATACAAACGATAGTTTAAAGTATATTAAACTATTCTAATTTACGAAAGAGCAAACTCCGACGTTAGGAAGGCACCCTGTCAATATCATGTTAATGTTACTGGCTTAACCCATGTATGCAATGCTAATAAATTTTTGATTAACTCAACTTGCATCCGGGAAGATTGAAGAATCTCAAATCGAACTTAATCTAAATTCCACATGATAAAATAAAGGTTTATTTATTGTTTCACTCATTGAAATGGACGCTCGGTCTCACTTTATTCTCTTAAACTGAAATTTTCTCACTTAACCACCTGAATCTTTAAAAATTGATGAAAATTTCTCACTTTACCACTTTTGTCCATTTCCATCCACAAAACCGTTAAGTATGCTGATGTGGCATGGGCATTCTAGTAATTTTAGCTCCTTATCTTCTCTCTTCTCTGTCCCTCTGCCCTTCTATTCTCTCCCATCCCGAACCCAACCTCCATCGCACCCCATCCCCTCCCTCCTCTTCTTTCTTATATATGTCTCTCTCTGACTCTGACTCTCAATATCTTTGCCAAGAAAGAAGATGGGGAGTGGCTGTTGAGGAGTTTTATTTATTTATTATGATTTAAATTTTGAGTGATGGTGGTTTGGGTGTGTTGAGTAATTCCATGGAGGGTTAGTTTGGGGTGGGCATTGGGTTTGGCAAGGAGAGGGGAGAGAAGAGAGAGGCAGAGAGAAGAGAGATGAGGGAGGAGGGGAGTGGGGTGAAATGGAGGTTGGGTCCAGGAGGGGAGAAAAGAGAGAATAGATGGAGAGAGAGAAGAGAGAGAAAAGATAAGGAGCTAAAAATACTAGAATGTCCATGCCACGTCAGCACATTTAATGGTTTTGTGGATGAAAATGGACCGAAGTGGTAAAGTGGGAAAATTTCAGCAATTTTTTGAGATTTAGCGGGTTAAGTGAGAAAATTTCAGTTTAAGAGGATAAAGTGAGACTGAGCGTCCGTTTTGAAGAGGTGAAACACTAAATAAGCCAAAAATAAAATATGGCATCTTGTTTATGCTGCTCCATCCTTGAACCCTAACAAAACCAAGATATCCAGTTAATAATCGCCATCCTTGTTTCATCCATAAACCTTAATGTGACTGGGTTTATGATAACATCCAATTATGGGTCCTAATCACCAAGCAAGAGTCAAGAGTCTAGACCCATGTTTTGACACCAGCAGACAATTTCATTACCTGCAGTCTGGCAGTATATAAAAGAATTTGTCCGGCCGAAGGTTTGTTTTATCCTTGGCCGGGTTGATCATATCCAAGTAATTCTACATGGCATTCTTTTCCAATTTTTCACCAATATTAGCAAACTTATAGGTTGCACTTATTAAATTGAGATTTTAAAGATGAATTAGGAGAGAAGCCAGATCATTAAGTATCAAACATAATTCCTGTTTATAATTAAGGAATATACCACACGACAAGGGTCAATGTATGATTGTATATTGTAATGTACCCAATTAGCTAGTCATGTCTCCTCTACTTGGTTGTTTTATAAATTTCAATTCGTGAACTACAAAAAGAATTTTAGTATGATGGTATATAATAAATACACGTATTATAATATGAATGAATTGATAATACTACGTGATCATATCACGGTTGAAAAATTTCTCGTGAACTAGAAAAGCCAATTGGCTTTTCTCATCCATCTTTCAAGGTTTATTAATTAGCTCAATTACATATCTGTCAGATAGATAGAGTTGAGGGGTACATAAGCAAATGCATTTGTTTAATGAATATCACAATCCTTAAGACCTGCCTTGTTTCAATATGGGAGAAAAGAATGATGTTTAATGTCTACGACCGGCCCTTTAACTTGTCTTTTTATTACCGTCTTTTGTTCTCAATACAACCTATTAATAAACCCTCTTTCTTCCTCCTTAATTTCAACATTAATTCCCTCTTAAAACACATCTAATTCCTGCCCCGCTTTCAACATCTTTCTCAAAATTTGTACGTAGCTAGCGATGGGGGACAAGGCAACATTGGCAAAGGCAAGAATGGAGCTTGAAGACATGTATCAAGGGATACCAGATGAGTCAGTCAACCTCACTTTCCAAGACTTTGCAGAGCTCCAACTAAACCGAATCGCATCATCCGAAAAGAAAAAACCAAACCCAATATTATTGGATCCCATTTCTAAGCTCAAATATACCACACAACCCTCCTCCCCCTCTCCTTTGACCAAACTCCCAAGCCTTGACTTCAACAGAGCCCTGCAGGCATCCAACATTAACCACAGCCACCACCATGTTGACCATGCAGGTCCATATGGAGGTCATGTCAATCATCATCTTGATCATCACCAGATGAACAGCCATCATGACCTCGGACATGATCATGGCATGCACCATGGCCATGCATCTCGAGGGAGTCATGGCCATAACCATGATCAAGGTCATGGTCATGATGGCCATGTCATAAATAATCATCATATGAATAGTCCAACTGGCCCGACATGTCATGCCGGCGGCGGATTGAGGCATGGGTTGGAGACTAGCATGGGGGCTTATGATCATGATGTGAGTGGTATAAGCATGGCTTCCGGCGTGTATAACCGGCAGCAAGACAGAGGAGGACGGAGGAGGCCTGGAATTCCCCACTCGAATATCTGCACTCTTTGCAGCACCTACATCTATATTTTCCGCCACCGTTGCTTGGTACGTATTATTTGAACAAATCTACTAATATCTGATACATTGTTAATATGTGATCAGATACCAAATATCATCCCAACAATATTTATGCATCAAATATTGTAAATTGGTAGGGAAAACTAAAATAGATCATTTTGATATTTTTCATTTAATATTATTATGCGTGGAAAAGATGGATGAGAGATGATAGTAATTAATTTTGTGTGCAGGTTTGTGGAAGAGTGTATTGTAGACAATGTGTGATGTTAGGGATGGGAGAAATGACAGAAGGTAGAAAATGCGTTGAATGTTTAGGGAGGCGATTCAGTCAAAGGTATGCTGATCAAGTTAAACTCCGATTAATTTTCCTATATCATACAATTGTTAGACTTTTTGACTCAAGCCAACAATAATATACCCATCATATGACTAAATGTTGAATGATTATATTTTCTGATTATGCTAATTACGTACATTATTATGGTTGGTTGTCAATAGACGGATTATTTGTCGGCTAATCAAGTCATTTAGTGTGGTGAATATCACTCTGTTACTCAAGAACACCGATAACAATTATTATGTTCAAGTAATGTTGAACATATCAACTTTCGCATAAGGTGATGAATTATAATGAGAAGAAAACAAATTTGCAATCCTCCTAACATTTACTTGTTACATACTAGTAGCAATGGCCATTGATAAAAACTATATTAATCACAAACCAGCTACCCATCCAAAAAAAAAAAAAAAAAAACGAACAAAGAAATGATAAAATAAATAAATAAAGGCCGGCAATTAGGGTCACCCTACACGTAAATTATCTAATGGGGGCCGACCAAAGATTGTAACATAAATTTGCCTTGCCGTCCCTTTGTTGGTATAGCGGCCAAATACAAGAACAACCTCCACAACACAAGAAACAACAAAGACGTTTTGGTTTTGGACACCCCAATCTTTCATTTCATTGTTTATTTTATAAAAATAATGTTAATTTTGTGTATGTTATTGTCCCCCATAGGTACATACAAAGAGCAGGAAAGGTTGGATGTTTTTCAAGGTATCCCCTCATTGTGAAGCAAGCTGAGCTGAAATGGGCTGAGAAAGGGCCAAGAAGGAGCGGCGGCAACAACGGGGCCTATGGCGGGAGCACGATGATGTCACCGAGATCACGAAGTCCCATGGCCCCGGTGACTCCACGGACCCCAAACACAGCGCATAATACAAGCAGTAGCCCAAATTCTTTTGTCATGAATAGTTCATCCTATTCTCCTTATTCACCAACTCACCGTCACCACCTCCCTTTTTAGAGTCTCTCTCTCTCTTTGGGTTTCTTATGTTACTCAACTTATTTCCCAAACAATTTTTCCGATGTTTTATCTTGGATTTTGCTTAATTAATTTATTGTGGATCTTAGTTTTGTATAACAACTTATAGAAATGATATATATTTCATGGATGATGATGGTATTTAGGAAAAGCCCTAGACCCAGCAGGGTGGGAAAATTTGTAGACCCAACTAATGCCTGATTTGGTTGGAGTCA
Organism: Prunus persica; assembly: GCF_000346465.2. Lineage (NCBI taxonomy): Eukaryota > Viridiplantae > Streptophyta > Magnoliopsida > Rosales > Rosaceae > Prunus > Prunus persica. The sequence continues at coordinate 3,052,624 of NC_034014.1, forward strand.
TTCTATAGTGAGGGCTTTATATATATGGCCAATCGTTGGATAAATTGGTTAGCTGTTGGATGAAATTGGTTAGTCTGATCCAACGGTTAAGAGATAGAACTTCATCTAAAGGCCATATATAAGGCCCAGCTTTGAGAAATCAAAACTTAATAATGTGAGGCCATATGATATGCTCTTACAAAACATATTTTCTCATGGCATCTAGGCAATGCAAAATGACAAAATGAAGAGAAAATGAAAAATTCTTTGCAGATAAAACCTAAATTGACTGTAAAAGCGAGATTATTTTCATAATATACATTCGAGCTTTACATGCTTATTCTGTACATCATTCACGTATTATAAAATCCTATTTACGAATTGATACGAACAAGATATAGCAAACTTTATTACAACATCACAACAAAATAAATCATAGCATACTCGTCGAGAAGCTTAATTTATAATGCATTAAAAGTTTCCATCCATGATTTTCATTCGAAGGACAAGAAATTCAAGCACAAAACGAACAACATGAACAACCACAGCATGTGGCATAACAAGCCTTGTACTAATTAAAGCTTTCTTGGTTTGATCTTGATTGGAAGACCCATGGAGGGATATGGCATTGGTTTACGGGTTATTGCTTCCTCAGGGTGAACTTGTGACCATTCAAACCTTGTCACCAAGTTGTGGATGGTGATGAGTAATTCTATCTTGGCAAACTCATTCCCAATGCAAGTGTGAAGGCCTCCTCCAAATGGAAGATAAGTGTAGGGAGGGATTGGTTTTGATGGGTTCTCAAAACGTGATGGATCAAACTCTGTAGGCTTGTCAAATATGTCTTTGTCCATGTGAGTTCCATGTGCCATCCAAAACACCTGCACATTCCCATATAATCATCAAGTGTAAATTAGATATTCATGAGAAAATTTTCGGTTTGATTTGTAAGGCTGTTATTGATGTAATTAATCAGTTTGTGTTATAACGCGTGTGAATTTATTAAAATGTTGAGGAGAGACATCTAGATTCAAAGTGTAAAATTGTCGCTCATCTATATAATAATAAGTTGATTAATAATATAACAACGTGACGGTATTATGGTCACAAACATTATAAAAGAAAATGTTACCTGCCATCCTTTGGGAATGTCATAGCCACCATATTGAGTGTCTTTAACTGCTGTTCTAAAGCTGCCAAACACAGGAGGGATGATCCTCATCAGCTCTTGTGCAACTCTCCATGTGTATTTCATCTTGTGTATCTCAGCCCATGTTAGCCCATCATCTATTCCCTCCTCCCTCTTTCTCAAAATGTCCATTTGTTCTGCAACCAATGAAAGTAAAGAAGATATATAATTTGGCATAATTAAGCTGCTAAGCAAAAAAAAATAATAATTGAAATTACTATTATACCGTCCAGAACTTTGTTGTAGATCTGAGAGTCTCTGGACAGCTTCCATATCATTAGGCTGAGAAGAATGGCTGAGGTGTCATGACTAGCAATAATCAAGGTGAAATAATTATCTATGATCATATCATCAGAAATTGGGTGTTGATTTTCATCTGTCAATGTTAGCAAGCAAGTGAACACATCACTTGTAGGGCTTAGCTTCCCCTTTGAGAGCTCCTCCCTTCTTTCCTTGAGAATTGGCAGAATCCGATTAACAATTCTTGACCTGGCTCTTAGGCCTCTCCAGTACACTGTGCCAGGGATATTGAAAGGAAGAGTGGGAATTGCTTTGAAGGCTAAAGAAAAATCATCAGACAAAGCCTCTGTTGTGTGCTCATTCTTGATGCCAAAAAGGATGCTGGATGCTATTTCAAATGTGAGTTTCTTCATGGTGGCCACACCTTTTATGGTGTCTTTGTTCTCTGTTTCTCTTAGCAATATGGTCTTGATCAATTCATCCATATGTTTGACAATGTTTTGAAGATTTTCAGGCTTCAAGAAGCTCATCATTGCTCCCTTTACCAATTTGTACCTGCATTACATAAATATACAGTCTCACTATATTGAACCAACAAGTGAACATTTCCGAACAAATTGAAGAGGGCCTATTACCTCGATCCAGTAAGTTCAAATATGTTTTCCTTTCCGGCAATGGTTGCAAGGGTGGGTGGTTGCTTGGTAGCAAGAACATCATCTCGAGCACCAAGCACAAACTTGTTACCTGCTTGACCAGTAACAACAACAGTTGGGGAGCCCATCAAGGAGGTTTTGAAAACTGGCCCATGTTTTGATACTCTTTCTTCGAACCATTGAGGCCCTCGATTTTGCTTCTGTGCTTGCCGAAAGCTCAAGGACTCTCCTAGTAAGGGGTACCCTAGGGACCCTCCTGGGAGATTTTTGGCCTGATGACCCTTGAACAGAAATTTTGAAAGGAAGAAGGCTATGATCAAAGTGATTGCAATTACCAAAATCAAAGTCATTTTTGTACAAGTTTTATACAGAGTGACAAAGCAAAGCCAACTGAATGAATATATACATATGCTCAACCAACCATGGCAGGCACAAACTTAAAAATGTTAAGAAATCAAAACTTGGGAGATGAGGATGACGAATGTGAAGGTGATGGGAATAATAATCTACAACAATGGCAACAAAACACTACAAAATGCTGAGCTCATTTCATGATCCTTAGATGTATCACAAGCCCTTCAGTGCTTAAACACACTAAAATTTTATTTTTAATTTATTTTTAAAAAGATAGATTGCCTAATGGCTTCATTAGGTAGTCACCAAGAAGACAATGATAAATGCTAAATCGAACAAATTTTGTGATCGCACAATTGTTGATTGATTAATTACGTAATGTGGCAGCTGATATATTATAATACTCTTACTTAATCACTAGTAGTGCTCAGATCTGCCACAAAAATGAAAGAAAACTTTGTTAAAAATTATTAAAGGACAATAATTAGGTTGTAGTACACACCAATAATTATGGACTAATAGTGACATGTAAATTTAAAAATGCATTTTGTTTGTGGTCCTAGGCATACATGGGTTCTATTAACAAACTGTTAGCAGCCAAATACAAGAAGACCCTCCAATATGTGGTAGTACAATAATTCTTTTATTTTACTATTTATTTTTTTAAAATAACAGATGTCTTTTTCTTTTTATAAAATTGCTTAGCAATTTTGGTATTTATTAGGAAAGGTTTGTAAATGCTTGATTCTAAGTTCTCAACCCAATACAAAAGAAAATATATGGTCTTCAATTAAAAAAATTAAAAAAACTTTGTTTTTTTGATACACTCAAAGTTAGAGGGATGGTGATTCAGACACAGGTAAGGACGGATGCACCAAGACACAAGAGGGGTCAATTGAACCCTTGGGATGCCGGCATTTGGCTGTGGAGGTCTCAGGCGAGCAGTTGCAAAAGTTTAAGTGGCAGGGAATGGGAAGAGGAATGTAGGCACGCCAACAACAGCAAACATGTTATATTATATATAGTTATTAAAAAAAAAATGTTGAGAAGGTCTCGGGAGAGAGGATTGGGGTGGATGTTGCAAAGAGTGAAACTGTGAAGAAGAAGATGGGGATCTTTATAAAAAATATATATATATTCTCTTTTAGATCAGACATTAACAAAAATACCTAAAATTATTGAAAAATAAATTATTTATGAAGCTATAATGCAATGTTTTCAAAAGAAAACTCGTCGATTGAAGCTTGGATGGAAGTACTATTTTTCTGTTTTTTAGTGTTATTTTCTTTTAAAATTTTTCTGAAATTTTTACACTGTGACCCCTTGGCCCGAGAATCCTGGATCCGCCACTAAACACAGGACATCGGGTGCAAAAATAACTACTCTTAACTATTTGAGCTACAAACCCATCCAAAAAAAAAAAGAAGCTTTAATATAAGTTCATGAGATATATAGACTGCTTGACTTATAGTTAATGATGATTACAGAAAAACGATTACTCAAGCGGGAAAAAAAAGTATTAACAACCAACACGTGTACCAACTAGCACTTAGTTTAAAATACTTCTATTCTTAATGTCGGAAGAGGTTTCAAGTTCGAAACCTCTCTCCCCATTAATTAAAAAAAGGAAGCATCCAACGCATATGGCATTAGCATAACAAGCCTTTGACTAATTAAAGCTTTCTTGGTCTGATCTTGATTGGAAGGCCCATGGATGGATATGGCATTGGTTGCCTCGTGATTATTTCATCAGGGAACACCTGAGACCACTCAAACATTGTCACCAAGTTGTGGATGGTGGTGAGTACTTCCACTCTTGCAAACTCATTGCCTATGCAAGTGTGCAGGCCTCCTCCAAATGGAATATAAGCATAGGGAGGGATTGGCTTTGATGGGTTCTCAAATCTTGATGGATCAAACTCTGTGGGCTTCTCAAATATCTCTTTGTTCATGTGTGTTCCATGAGACACACAATACACCTGCGAAACCGACTCAAAATGTTAACATTCTCCATGAGATTTGAATTCACAACTTACCTTAAACCAAATTGTCATCAGAACATTTAGAAGCAAATTATGTTGTGCTTGGGATGATGATCAGAAATGTTGATTGTTACCTGCCATCCTTTGGGAATGTCATAGCCACCATATTCAGTGTCTTTAAGTGCTTTTCTGAAGCTGCCAAACACAGGAGGGATGATCCTCATCAACTCTTGTGCAACTCTCCATGTGTATTTCATCTTTTGTATCTCAGCCCATGTTAGCCTATCTTCTGCTCCCTCCTCCCTCTTCCTTAAAATGTCCATTTGTTCTACAAAGCAATGAAATTAAGTGGGAGAGAAATTTAAGTGGCATTAGCAAAAAGGATATATAATTACATAGTGCAATATATTATAATCAATTAGTACTATACCATCTAAAACTTTCTTGTAGATCTCAGAGTCTGTAGACAGCTTCCATATCATAAGGCTCATAAGTGTGGCAGAAGTGTCATGACTAGCTATCATCAATGTGACATAATTGTCCAAGATCAGATCATCAGAAATTGGCTGTTCATTTTCATCTCTTAATGCTAACAAGCAAGAGAACACATTGCTTGTAGGGCTCAGTTTCCCCTGTAAAATCTCCTCCCTTCTTTCCTTGAGTATTGGCAAAATCCTACTGACAATCCTTGACCTGGCTCTTAGGCCCCTCCAGTAAACAGTGCCAGGGAAGTTAATAGGAACAGACCAACCTGCTTTGAAGGCTAAAGAAAAATCATCAAACAAAACCTCCCTAGTGTGCTCATCCTTGATGCCAAAAAGTATGCTGGATGCTATGTTGAATGTAAGTTTCTTCATGGTGACCACAGCTTTTATGGTGTCTTTGTTTTCTGTTTCTCTTAGTAACATGATCTTGGTCAATTCATCCATCTGTTTGATATAGTTCTGAAGACTTTCAGGCTTTAAGAAGCTCACCATTGCTCCCTTTACCAATCTGTACCTGCACTACATATATACGGAATTGAGTGTACGTACCAGACATCTAGCATGTTAGGCTATTAGACTGTCAATATAGATCGCACATTCAAACATCTTGCAATATATCGTGCTAAACTGTTTGACAGTAGAACATTTCTATACAAATTGAAGAGGGGATTATTACCTTGACCCTGTGAGCTCAAATATATTTTGTTTTCCAGCAATGGCTACTAGGGCGACTGGTTTCTTGGCAGAAAGAACATCTTCTTCAGTGCCCAATACAAACTTGTTGCCTGCTTGACCTACAGCAACCACAGTTGGGGAACCCATCAAGGAGGTTTTGAACACTGGTCCATGCTTTGATGTTCTCTCTTCCAGCCATTCGGGGCCTCGATCTTGTTTCTGTGCTCGCAGAAAGCTAAATGTCTCTCCTATTAGGGGATATCCGAGAGACCCTTTTGGCAGATTTTTGGTCTGACCCTTGAACATAAATTTTGAAAGGAAGAAAGCTACGATCAAAGTGATTGCAATTACTAGAATGAAATTGAAAGCCATGTTTGTACAGAAGATGCAGAGTGTCAAGCTGAAGTCAATACATATACATGCTCAACAAGGGCCGGCAGCAGAAAACTTGATTGAAAGCAATGGGAAATATTATAATCTAGCAACAAAAAGTAAACGAAGGAACCTTCTTATAGTTTCTCAACAACTTGTTTGTATTTTAAAAGACTTGGTGATTTTCTTCTTTCTTTTTTCGAATCATGGATGATGGCATGATCGATAAACACAAGAGGGTTCCATTTTAAACATCGATCATCATCAAGCAACGAGATAGTATTAATAATATCTAATTGATTATGCATGTTCAGAACAAATTTGTTATATCTCATGAATAGTGTCATGTTAGAAAGGAGGCCAAAATAATGGTTTTCTTTGTACTACAGATGTGTAAATAGAGCAATGTTAGACGTACTACATTTGCATACCAACTCTATTACACAATGTGGTCTATAATTTATCAATGCGGTCTCACAGTTTGGTGTAAATATCACAAACATAAAGTGATATTTATTGTATTAACTTAAGATAAGCTCTCCAAACCAACTTTGAAATATAACTATAAATGAAAACTAGAAATTTCTCTCCAAATGAAAAAAAGAAAAAGAAATTATGTTCCACTGAATATCACTCCACCCTGTTAGCCAATGGAGCCATTAAGCAGGAATTTGAGTATCACCCCTCTGTGGCCCGCCCATACACAATTACACATGGTCCATGTCCATGGACAGTTGTCCAGTCAAAGCTCCCATCTCCCTCCCTCCTTGCCCATGGCTTCATTGGCTTGCTTTCCAGATTCCAATCATGTCCTTGTCTAGTCAAGCTCCGCTAACTATGGGTAAACTGACTTGCCTAGAACAAGGACAAGTTTTAGAGTGTTATTGGGTAGGGTCCCGCCTTTACTGGACCCCACTGTAATTTTAGGTCATATGAGATCTATGATCAGTAGCAGAGGCTTGGATTAACATATTTCTCAAAGAAAAATGTTAGGCTTATTACATTTTTAATATTATATTGTATACTATTTTTTTAATAAAGGTGAGCCCTATTGTATTAGTGGGCTCCACCTCTATTAAAGAGGTGGTACACAATGTGGTATGAAAAATGTGGTAAGCCTAACATTATCCTTCCTCAAATTAAGACTTCTCGATCGGTCTGATTTGATTTGATGGCTTCTCGATCATGGTCATCTAGTCACCCAAGTTGATGAGAGTCTAGTTTCTAAACGCGTTGAGGAAATTGTTACTTGGATTCTTCTAAGAATGAAAAAAGTTATGCAATTGGTATCTTCGTTTGATAATGCAAGTGTGGTGTGGGGGCAGAGTGAATTCACTATTGTGAACCCACATATGTAATAATAGATGTAATGTTTACTAACACTTGCAAGTGTCCTCCACAAAACAAGTTTGTGAATCTATTTAAGTAGTAGGTTTCAATTACTCACCTACTAGTCACCTCACCATGGTTGGAAGGAACAAAAGGGTCTACATTTTCACCTTTTCTCAAAAGTCAAGAGGTAAAGAAAGATTTAAGATATTTCAACATATTTTTTTTTTCAATATGAGACATTTTAATTATGTCGGACAAATGTTATGCCATCTAAAATTGGAAATAACATTATGAATGATATGCAAGATTTGTATGATGTTGAATTAAAGTAAAACAAAATGATTGAGATTGAGAGAATACATATTTACTATATGTTTCTTGCAAGCGAGGTAAAATTGGAAGAAAACAAAAGAAACAGAGAGAAAGAGAGTGAATAATTCCTCGTGACAGAAAGGAAGCGAAACACATGGGAGGGAGGGACACACAAACCCACAATGTCCACAGAAACCAGACCAATGCAAGATCCACAACAACATCAATCCAACCCTAACCCTAAATTCATCTCCATCAACAACGCCAGCTCCAACAATCCCAACCCCAAATCCAATCCAATCCCTCTCCCCAGAAGCATTGGCATTTCCAACAATGCCAATGCTTCTGGAGTAGCTGCCACGTCATCGTCTTCTTCCTCGCTCACATCATTGACTTTGACAATGCTGGGCAATTCCAACGCCCCTAAACCTTTCATCCGAGAAGAAGCTGGCGCAGCAGCAGCAGCGGAAGCTGGACCCCACCATCACAATAGCCACAGGAGGGCCCACTCGGAGGTGAGCTTCCGGTTGCCTCAGGACATGATGGATCTGTCCGCGCCGGATCAGTCCAAGGGCGGATCGTCTACGGCGAGTCTCGAGGAGATGGGATCGGAGGAGGACCTCTTCTCCACCTACATTGACCTCGACAAGCTCGGTGGGTGCAATTGCTCGGATCAGAGCGGTGGTGGTAATAAAGGGCCCAATGGTGGGCCTGATGATGGGTCTGGTGAGCCCAATGTAAATGATGGTGGTGGTGGTGAGGGAGAAGAGAAGAGGTCGTCGAGGCACAGGCATAGCTGCTCGGTGGATGGGTCGTCCACGTCAACCGGTGTGTTTGGGGAGGTCATGGAGGCCAAGAAGGCCATGCCTCCTGATAAGCTCGCTGAGCTCTGGAACCTTGATCCCAAACGCGCCAAAAGGTGTGCAAAATTTTATCTTTTTTCCTGGGTTGCTTCATTTTCCTGTGTCTGGTTGCCGAGAAAACGCGGGACGTGAAAATGAATCTTATTTGGATTTTGGGTCTAAGGAAATCACAAACGTATAATGCTGAATTTGGCATGAAATTGAATTTGAGAAATTGCAAAACGTCTACTTTACGTGACCCCTGATCGAGTCTGTTACAATTAGAAAGTATTTATGCTGTTATTAATAAACACTAAAACACTAGGAGTGATTGATGCTACCACAACACAAACCCGCTATTTTTCTGATAAAAGGCGTTGCCTTTGCTAGTATTCACTTGTAGAGATTGGTTGTTTCTGGGTTTTCAACTAATTGCTTTGGGTAGAGATGAATTGAGATCGAGTGTTTAGTAGAATCCAATTGCATGAAGGTTGTATTTGGACTTTTGGAGAATAATAATTGCATCAATCCGGAAATATGTGGATCTGTTGAACTGAAATTCCACCATTTTCCTACTTTGAGATTCGTTCTTATGCATCATAATTTTCCTCTTCAATCATGTTATATGCTTTTTGCATGTATGATGGCAAGATTTGTATGCCTATGAAGTTCTTTTAGTTCTTTCCTCTTTAGTGATTTTCGGGAGCTCCGTCTCACATTTTAATTGTCATATATAGGATACTGGCAAATAGGCAGTCTGCTGCTCGCTCAAAAGAAAGGAAGGCTCGCTATATACAAGAACTTGAACGCAAAGTTCAGACCCTTCAAACAGAAGCCACCACTCTCTCTGCCCAACTCACATTATTCCAGGTTTGTGTTGGTGTATTTTAGCAGCTTTCTTTAACTGTACTTAACATGTGCACAACCTGTTTTGACATCACTGCACTAAATTAAAACATGATAGATCTCACTTGGGCCATTTATGGTCCTCCAACGTTACCAGTATCCTACATGTAACAACATTGTCGGGTTGTTAAGAGTGTTTTTGTGCACATGTGTGAAGTGCACGCATATATACACACAAATGTCTGTTAATTTGTTGAAGGATTATGACTTTTTTTTATTTGTTGTCTTGTATAGAGGGATACAACAGGTCTGAGTACTGAAAACACAGAGCTTAAGCTTCGGTTACAAGCTATGGAGCAACAAGCCCAGTTGCGTGATGGTAAGCAACAAAATGCCAACTTGTATCATACTTGATACTTGCATAATATATTGTATCGTAATTACATCTAAAGAGAATGGTCCATGTTCCATTTTATCCAACAGATACTGATTTTGCTTGAAATTTGTCATGCAGCACTAAATGAAGCACTGAAGAAAGAGGTCGAGAGGCTCAAGATTGCCACAGGGGAGATGATGAGTCCTTCTGAATCATTCAATTTGGGAATGCACCAGATGCCATACAACCATCCATCAGCTTATTTTCCACTTCAACAACAACCCGGACCTGCTGGTCACCAGAACATGCAGATGCCACAATTCAATCATTCCCAGTCTAATATGCCAACCCATCTTCTGCATCAATCAAATTCTCATACTTTTTCAGATATTATGCAGAACGGACCTGTTGGTCAGTTACAGGGGCTTGACATCGGTACCAAAGGAGCACCTCTCGTGAAGTCGGAAGGCCCCTCGCTTTCTGCAAGTGAAAGTAGTACCACTTTTTGACACAACAAGCTGGCTGCTGATCTTCTGACCTGTCCATGGCACGGTATCTGGTAGATTGTTCATAGATTGACATCCGATCATTTAGAGAGGCTACCCTATATTTATTTTATTATTTATTAAATTTGTGTCGAGGATTCATTCTTAATTGTTTATTCTTAGGGCTGTGTTCCCCAAAAAGGGGAAGCACCCTTTTCATCAGTCTGTTCAATATTTGAATTTTTGGTTTTATGGGTGGGTGCTAGAAAATCTGGGAATGGAATGTGATTCCCATGGGCATATAGCGAATGCTATCAGGACAGCAGCATTCTCTTTCCTTTGTATCTTGTTTTGTTTAATACCTTGTAAACTTTGTGCACTACTGTGATTGTTCTATCTCATGAAATACAAATGCCCTTGTTGTCCGTTTTCAGTTCTCAATTAACTCTTTAGGTTGAATCTAGTTTTTATTTTCCAAGAGCCTCTTCGGGTTGGGCAATGTGGTATAATGTTAGGCCTAAACGCATGAGACTAGTTTTGTCTTTTGCTTTTGACCATGTGAGGTGAATGTATGAATATAGGAAAAGGAAGTGCATTAATCACGCCTGTAATCAGGTGATTATCTGATGGTTTCTCAAAATTTCCTTTCATCCGTGAGTTGTACTACGGTCAGTCGCTTACACATGCGGACTAACGATTTCTAAAGCATAAACCATTCATGTGGAAAGTGTGTTGTTTAGCAAGCACTTTATTTTCCCATGTTAGTTGTGAAAGGCCGGATCAGTAGAATCTAACTGATACCCAATATCAGTTGGGCCATCTTTACTAGTAGTTTGGTTATGTTAGTACGTTGGGCAATTTGATCTATTTTGGTTTGTTCTAGATATGGGAGAGAGCCTAATTCGTTAACTGCACTGAATTCCGATAAATCAAAATCTCTACCATTAACTTATACCTAATACTGTTATTAACCACCCCTTCACCTTATTGATTATGGATATTCATGGGAAATCCTAACTCAAACTAATGTACCCGTATAGAAATGCATTTTTCTTTAATCGATTAGGCAAGAGAATTCAAACTTGAATCTCTTTCAAAAGATCAAGAACTAATTGGTTAGAAATGCTAAACTCATTCTTTAATCGCAATTCGTGATCTGAACATAATTCGTAATTATGTGGACTTCAATATCAGTGTGGTATATATAAAAGGGGAGCGTTTTATTAATCTCTCTAAGTAGATCATAAATTTGGATTACCCGTGATCCATACAATACAAACTATATATGAACCCCCAAAGTACCACAAAAGCATTGTGTGCTTAAACAAAAACTGACAGCTTTCCCAGAAGCTTTTATTCTTACTCACCTACTCAAACACAAAAGTACAGCGCCTTCAAGCTCTCACGGCTTCAACAGATTCAGTTTACCCTGAAAACAAATTAAAAACATCCATGCATTTAATTAGTAATTAATCTAATTTTCAATACATAATATAAGCAATTAAACTTATTGTAGAAGGCTTACTTAGAGCAATCAGTAGAAGGGTAAACTTTGTAAGGACAGGGAGAGCCACAAACATCACCAAGAGTGTTAATTCGGTCATAATTAATCCCAGGGATCAAAGCAGCCCCTTCTTGAATGCAACTGCATGCAATTCTTCGATCCTCCGCAGTGGCGTTCTGTGCAGCATTGAGCCCTTTGATTCCTTTGCAACAATCTGGTGGCACTGTGCCTCCAAAAACTCCAAAGGGTATGCATGGAGTGAGCAAAGCTGTAACCTCACCACAAGTTATGGTTGCATTTGTGACACAAGGAGCAGTCACCAATATGCATATAAGTAGTGTTAGCAATGCAACTCCACACAGTAACTTTGCCATAGCTGCTATTTTCTCAGTGAACTTTTATTTTTTTTGCTTTTGGGTTTGTGCAGAAAAACACCTGTTTATTTATGGGGTTTATATAGAGTAATTTTAAGCATATCAAGTATATGCGACAAGGGTGGCTAGAGATAGAGAACAGAACAGGGTTTTTAGATTTATCTGTTACCGTTAGGTCATGGGGCTGCTGCTAGAAAATTCAAATTTTATTCGTGTATCAATGTCACAAGGAAAATTCAAAGGGTCTTGAGCCTTCTTGTGGATAAGTTCCGTGAGGGACACATTTTTGTTTGGAGAAATGCTGCCAAAAGAGAGGAAGATCAGTTGATGAATGACGATCACCATAAACACCAGAACCAAGGGCTTAATTTTCATGAGGTCTAATCAATCTTATTACGTGGCTGGGGCCTAGTTGAAGAGAATCATACATATTCAAACTTGGTTTTTGTTGACATTTGCTAGTTAAATCCAACATTCTCGGCATCACCAATGCAAGGTTCCAATTTACAGGTACCCTACTGTCAAACTTTTCTAGTAGATTGATAGTTACATCCAGCAAATTCGACAATGTCAGCTCGATTTCGACTTGGATCTAAATTATTTAGCCACTTCCATGTCAGCTCGATTTAGTTTCGAAATATATGGCTTTCTGAGAAAATATACTAAAACGAAAGGTGAACCCTTGTGCTTGCATTGCATTTATCCTTTTTTCAAACAAAAAAGTACCATTAATTTTTCGAATTAAGTAGACAACAAAATTCTTATCTATATCAGAAATGAAAGAAAAAAGACGCCTTCTAAATTAAAACATTATGAAACTAATTATTTTTATTTATGATTTATACTTATTATATAAAATAATAAAATAATATATATTATTTTACTATTATGATGTTAATTAAAATTCTTATTTAACTTTCAACAAATCAAGTTTGATATATAGAAGATGGGAAATTTTTGTCATTCAACTCATCTTTATATTTGATGAAAGTTCATCAAAATAAAAGGAAAAGATAAATTATCACTTGGATTAAAGATTACTTTGTATGAACTAAGGAAACCTGTCTATTATATAGCCCAAGAGGGAAAGAGACAAACATGTAATAAAAATAAAATAATCAGAGTATGAAAAGTACTACTGAATATTAGGAGTAGAATTATATTTGCTCTCCTGGTGTTTACACTGACAGAATTCTCTCATATAAAACTCACTAACACTCAGATTTCACACTTTCTCTTCTTTCCTCTCACTCTTCCTTTCTTCTCTTTCTTTCTTTCCCCTCTTCTCCTTTGGTGTGTTTTGCAAAGCAATGGGAATATTATTAAGCTCCAACATCATCATTAAGCTTTTTGAATATTATTTCTTTCTTTTCTTTATGTGGGCTTTACCATTTTCTTTACAACAAAACAATCCTTTTTATTAAAAAAATCAAGAGAAAGCGGCACAATGATTGTTCTAGGATCCACTGTTAAGTCTGTTATGTTGTGTGCTACTGCACTGGACACAGAAAAATTTATTCAAGAAAGAAAGAGGACATTTTGGAAGCAATCAGTCATGACTTTTGAGTCTTTGACATTAATATATAGATGTACATTTTAAGAACTTGAATTTTGTCTAAGATGAATGGTAATACATGTCACCATTTATTGATAAACAAATACTATCCCTCCCTTTCAAAGTACTAAAAAATCCCACAACATTAAGCATAGTGTTTTAAGATAGCTCTAGCTGGCTTTCGATGATATAAACCAGTCGCTTTATTCTCATGCTCATACCCGCACTTAGACACTGCATTACTTCTCTGGATTCAGCTTAGCCTGCAAAGAAATTACACCCATAAATATAGTTAGCATGCTATTGCTAACTCAGGATCAACCAGAAAAAATAAATAAAATTGGTATGTGTGTATATTGAAGGCTTACTCGGAGCAATTAGTAGAGGGGTAAACTTTGTACGGACAAGGAGAGCCGCATCGATCGCCCAGCGTGTTAATGCGGTCATAGTCAATCCCAGGGATCATTGCAGCCCCCTGTTGAATGCAACTGCATGCAGTTCTGCGATCCTCTGCGGTGTTTTGTGCATCATGGAGCCCTTTTATGCCTGCACAACATTCTGGTGGCACAGTCCCTCCAAATACTCCAAAGGGGATGTATGGAGTGAGTAAGGTGACAACCTGACCGCAAGTTACCGCTGCATTAATGACGTAAGGAGTAGTCATGAGCACGCATAATAGCACCACGATGAATGCCGCCCCACAGACTGCAGACCTGGCCATAGCTGCTATCCTTCAGTAATCTGGTAAGAAGCACACTTGTTTATTGCCTTTCTATAGAGCGGCAACTGGCAAGGAAGATTGTGATTTGTGAGCCAGCGGCGGATCTTGGCCTTCCCTCTTTGCAAATTAACCATCAAGTACGTGACAAAGGCCATACAATGAAAGAGGAGTCTAATTGTTTGTTACCAGTGGTCATAGTAGGGCTGCGAGAAAATTCAACTTTCCATATAGCAATGGCCCACGGAAAAATCTGGGCGGAAAAATTCAAAGGGGCCTGAGCAAGTCAGCCTTCTTGCGATAAGGGTTCCATGAGTAACTTGAGTTGGGAACATGGATGTGCCATTGTTATAGACGTGCAAGCCGAAGGACAAGAGAGAATAATTTTTTACACACAACGAACCATTATTATATGGCCCACGGAAAAATCTGGGCAGAAAAATTCAAAGGGGCCTGAGCAAGTGAGCCTTCTTGTGGATGTGAACATTGTTATAGACAAGCAAGCCGAGGACAAGAGAGACGAATTTTGTCCACACAATGAACCATTGTTATATGGCCCACGGAAAAATCAATTCAAAGGGGCCTGAGCAAGTGAGCCTTCTTGTGGATGTGAACATTGTTATAGACATGCAAGCCAAGGACAAGAGAGACGAATTTTGTCCACACAAAGAACCATTGTTATATGGCCCACGGAAAAATCTGGGCAGAAAAATTCGAAGGGGCCTGAGCTAGTGAGCCTTCTTGTGGATGTGAACATTGTTATAGACATGCAAGCCAAGGACAAGAGAGAAAATTTTTTCCACACAATGAACCATTGTTATATTGCCCACGGAAAAATCTGGGCAGAAAAATTCAAAGGGGCCTGAGCAAGTGAGCCTTCTTGTGGATGTGAACATTGTTATAGACATGCAAGCCAAGGACAAGAGAGAAGAATTTTTTCCACACAATGAAGCTTCCATATCTCTTCCTCTTGGTTCTCTCTTGACTGCAGTGAAAAGATTAGTTGATAATCACTATAGAACCAGATGCAAGGCCTTTTCATATCAGCATATGCAGCTAATCATTATTGTTACTGAATTACTCTTTCAACCTCCACATGTCTCGAGCCCATTGTGAATTATACATATTCGAGCTTGGTTTTGTTGGCATTTCGCTAATTACATACGTCTCCAGTTCCAACAAGATTCCTGGCTTCAACAATGCAAGGCTCCAATTGCAGTACAGTATTGTCAACTTTTCGGATTTGACTGCTTTGTTCTATGGATTTGGCAAATGAGCTGAGCTGGCTCTACCCCTTAAGTTACTTATTTTCCTTGGTTCTTTCCTTCCGACTCTTCTGACTTTTCTGATGGAAAAAGATTGGTATATTCTGGGCAGAAAAATCGACCATATCAGCCTGATTACGATTTCATTGAGTTCTAATGCATTTTTCTCTTTAGAGGTGTTATGCCCATCTCAGCACATCGACATCGCGAATAAAAAAGAAGTGAACCAGATGCTAAGCCTCCTCTCACAAAGCAAGTTCTGAATGAACCACAGGGCAGCCAGAAATCAACCTACTATTACCTCAGGAATACCACCAGTGGCTGTGGGAACCAAACGAATGGCTTGGACCAGCATCAGCAAGAAGTACATCGGCTTATAAAGTTCATCTGTAGCAAGAAATTTATTAAGCAAAAAAGTTAAACCTATTGGGGAAGACAGTTATAGAACTTCTAAATAATTGAATAACGAGGCCCTTGCGCAACAGTATATCAAGTAAAAAGACCTAGAACTCAAATATTATGTTTTCCTGGCAACATGGTTGAAAAAAATATCTTCAACCGCCACTTGCATATATTGAAATCAGAAGCAACTCTATACATAGAAACTAGATGCAAGTTATTCCTCACCATCTCAGTCACAGAACACTAAGATGCTAAGCAGCTTAAGTCTTACCACACTGAAAGATCATCCCAGTTTTAATGAAGTAACAATCAGGGCTACCTATAGCAAGTTGTTCGCATAAACAAGGAAGGCATATATATACATGCATAGATAAGAAAGCAATTTAAGGATTGCAAATCTTTTTCTCTGTTTTTTTTAAAAAGAGAAATTTTATTTCATAAAAAAACCGTACAGAAAAGTGGACAAGTAATCCACCAATAACAGAAAGAAACAGGAAAACTAATCCAGAGATCTACAACTATGAGTGGAAACCAATCCTAACACTGCAGCCTTCCACTCCAGCAAAATGTTTGAAAAGGATGTAATCCTAAAAATAGGATAAACAAAGCCCATAGCGCTGCCCAGTACTTTTCCTTTTCCCACGTCCCGCCCACTTCGCATCTTCAAAAATCCGTTGATTTCTTTCCCACCATATAGCCCAAACAATAATAATGAATAGTCTTATGAATAATAAATTTCACTCACTTTTCCTCATCTCAAAGGGTTGCAGCTGTCCTTGCCTTCCTTTGCCTTTGGGTTCCATCATTTTTGTGAGGAAGAAAAGATGTGATGGAAGGAAAGACTAAGGCTAAAGAAATTTATGAGGCAGGGTTGAGATGGATGGGAGAATGGCAGGTGAGTGGTGAGTGTTTGAACAGATTTATAACTAACGACATAAAAATGCCACCAAAGTAATATACACTTGCAATATATTAGCCTAAGCCGTCTGTTCATTGTAAAATATTGTGTAGGGTATAAACAGTTAGTACCATTTCATCATGCTTCAATTTAGGCCATTTTGTCTAAATTGGCCATGTGTACATCCATCATTCATGGGAAAATTTATACAGGTATATACTGAAACATCCAACTACTGTACGTTGATAAGGGCGCAACACCAAAAAAACATCTCTCATCAACATCCCTATAGCTGTACAAAGCATGCAAAATACATACAGCTCTAATGAGGTACCAGATGACCAAAATACACGCGAGTAGAAAACTATTCACACGTGCCTCTACCGTGTCATATTTCTCCATTTGTCCTTCAAATCAACCTGGACATAGTAACCTCAAAAGTCTTAGACATAATACACATTGATGGTGTATTGTTTGTAGAAATAAATTTATGCGCAAAGTTAAGAGCCATTGGAAAATTACAAAACTCACGTACCTCAGTTCTCTCTTCAAATATCTCGCGGTAGCTATTCAAAATAAATTTCCAGTTTCCTGCGCCATACCTTCATTAAAAAGGATCACAATAATGAGACTCAAAATAATACATACTACTCACTAATATTAGATACTATGTATTCAGTCAATAGAAGCAGGACAGCTAGTAAGTAAGGTATGGGATCATATAATTACCTTCATATTATTAGTCATAATAGGTAACCATAGTAGTAAGTTTGAAAGAGATTGGAAATACAAACAAACCTATTACCAATAATACCTACCCAATGACCATCTAAACCCAACCCAATAAATTATTCTTATTATTTTAGAAAAAAAGGGAAATAAAAAGACCCGTTTTAGAGGCAACAGCTAGGGAAAGGGGGCAACATACTTCTGTACACCAGTCCTTAAGGTGTCTTCTTCCAATAAGCTCCATCTCTTAGCTTTTCTTCTCTTAGTAAATCTCTTATTCTCATACTTCTTCAATGGAGAAACAGCATTCCTCTTTGGGCTAGGTAAGTAAAGCCTGCCTGGATCTTTCATTGCTCCTTGTGACGTATCTATTGAGTCATCCCACTGCAAAAACTCAACATGAAATACAAATTATAAGCAACCAGAACCACCAAATTGCAGGCCTATGGACAATAGTATGCACACAAATTTGGGCTATTATAATAGCACAAAAAGGACACGAATATAAATACCTCGTAAGTATGAGCAGTAGTATTACGTTCCATCAAGCTAGGTCGAGGGGCATTATTCTTATTGCTGGAAGACGGATTTCCAAGATTGACATCATCAGTTTGAACAGACTCAGTTCCTTTTCCCTGGTTGACTGGAGGATTTGGTACATCCTTTTCTTTTCCACTAGATTGGGGAACGGACACATTTCCAAGATTATCATTATGAGATTGAACAGGTCCAGCACCTATCTCGACAGAGAGATTTTCTGCCCCTACATTCACAGATTTCATGGCCAAATCCAATCTTATGGTTTCAGCCACTCGTAAAGCATCCGGAAGTGGATCTGTCATTGGTCGAGGAGCATTATTCTTATTGCTGGAAGACGGATTTCCAAGATTGGCATCATCTGTTTGAACAGACTCAGTTCCTTTTCCCTGGTTGACAGGAGGAGTTGGTACATCCTTTTCTTTTCCACTAGATTGGGGAACAGACATATTTCCAAGATTATCATTATGAGATTGAACAGGTCCAGCACCCTTCTCAACAGAGAGATTTTCTGCCCCTGCATTCACAGATTTCATTGCCAAATCCAATCTTATGGTTTCAGCCACTCGTAAAGCATCTGGAAGTGGATCTGTCACTACTGCTTGTAGCTCCAAAATACTGGATCTAAGTGCTTCTTGTGCATTGCTAACTTCAGGGGTAGACAGGGAATCATATTTGCTATTTGATAAGTCTGTGCCCAAATCTTCAGCGTCCCGAATCCTAACCGGTCCTCTAGTGCGCCTATGAGCAAGGTGCTTGTATCTAAGTCCCGTACTCCTCTGAATTTCTACAAGAAATAAAAAGGAAGAAAGCGAAATGTAATCATTTGAAACACAAACCCTGCAATAACTATATTAAGCAGGATAATACATTTAAATCTTCAGTTACAGGGGGTTGAGAACTTGGCATAAGAGAGAAAAGGCCGTATATTTGGTAAAACAACCCCGAAACAGGTAAAGAACAACAGATAGCAGCCAGCTTGGAAATAAGGACGAAAACTCAGCAATACTTAAGATGATCAAGGTGCTTAAAAACCCAGATAAAACAATACAGAGCAACCTCTCAGCCTCCATGCACATAAAGTAATGTCACTTTACCTCTATCTCTGCTAACAAAAAAACGTACCTTTATCTTTCGTGGTTGGATCTAAACTGAGAACCAGTTCCCTATTCGTACTAGGCAAACCCACGCCTGTGTCATGAACCTGATCATCACCGAACCTGAGCACTTCTCTGTTCGTGAATCCAGAATCCATTTCATTCAAAACCAAATCCCGGCTCATAGTAGGTGGCATGCGCCTTGCCCCGACTTCCCGCAATTGGACCCCAGTCATCGGTTGTGGACCCGATTCAAACCCACAACTCCCACTAGCCTCATTCACCCTTTGCGCCTGCAATTCACACCCATCACCCAAATTAGTCACATTCACTAGTTGTGCCTCCAATTCAGACTCACTACCCACATTAGTCGCATTAACAGTGTGCGCCTCCAATTCAGACCCATCCCCCACATTAGCCCCACTCACCATTTGCACCTCCAGTACAGATTCAACAGCCGCATTAGTCCCATTTGTAGTTTGCAACTCCAACTGAGACCCGTCCCCTGCATTAGTCTCATTAACCACTTCCTTCTCCAATTCAGACCCATCAACCGCATTAGTTCCACTAGCCATTTGCACATTATCCCCATTCTCCATTTGAGCTTCCAATTCAGACTCACCGCCAACATTAGCACCATTCTCCATTTGAGCCTCCAATTCAGACTCACCCCCAACATCAGCCGCATTCGCCATTTGAGCCTCCAGTTCAGAGCCATCACCGGCATTAGCCCCATTCTCCGTTTGTGCCTCCAATTCAGACCTATCACCCACATTAGCCCCATTCTTTGTTTGCGCCTCCGCTTCAGGCCCACCACCCACATTAGCCTCTTTCGCCACAGCAATCTGATCACCCTCCAAGTCGGCAACTTCCTTGGGCACATTCAATCTTACAGCCCAAGTAATAAACGGAGGTCCCATTAACGCCAAAGCTTCCTTCACATATACCGCAACCAATCTCAGCGCATCGTTCCTCGTGTTCATCCTTGACAACTTCTTCGACACTCTCAAATCCCAAACCCCCGCCTCGACCTCGTCCATTCTCTGCCTCAACTCGGCAGATATCAGCTGGCTCGTCTCTGACCGCTCCAAAGCCCCAACCCTCCCTCTCCAAATCCGATCAACAGCCTCCAAGTACTTCCCGCTCGGCTTTCCCATGAGGCCCACCAAGAACTTGACCGTACACTCAGTGGCCACGGCCAAGTACGCGGCTTTCATGGAGTCCGTGGTCGCAATACCTTGGCTAAGATCCAAATCCTCGATCATTTCAAGCGTTTCTAGCATCGTTTCGCTGACCAAAGCGTCGTAAACATCGCACTCGATGGTTCGGAGGAGCACGGTCTTCTTCAAGCGATAGTCTTGGTCCGAGAATGGCGCAACTGCGAGGACTCTCTTGGCAATGCACTCCTTCTCGCGGTCTCGGATAAGGAGCTCGAGGACCCACCGGGAAACGTCGACGTCTGAGTCCATGAATGAGGCAACTGAAACCCTAATTCGTGAGAAGAAAATAAATTTCCGAGATTGAAATTCGAGGTTCTGAAGCGCGCTGATTTAGCTTGTTTGGGATATTAGGTTTTCTAAGCGAAATTGGGAGCAGCAGAAAGACGTTAGGGTTTAATGGACCGGGGATGATCATCAAACGACACTCTAATCCTTGAATTTGGGGCTATTTGTGAGGATGGTAGACGAATATTACTGTCTATAGTCTTTGAGTTTGGGCTTCAATTTTGGGCCTTTAAACGTATTTGAGGCTTCTTTAAATAATATTTTCTTAACCACACATTCAATCTTAATTTGACGTAAAAAATTATTCTAATTGATAGTCGAACAAAGGATGAAACTATCGTTTATAAAACTAGGTTATCAATTTGTATTATAAATTCAGAGTTAGTAAACCTATTCAAACATGATTTATTTTTTGCCTTTATTTTTCGAAGAAATTGAACTTTAAGTTGTTAGGTTGAGATTCAATTAATAAATAACCGAGAGTTTCTTGTATTGTTAAAGCATGTTTTTATTTTTTTAAATGATGGAAGTTAACGCTTCACTTGTTCTTGTTTTAACTTATTGTGGATGTCATGATTCACATTTTCGATATAGATTAAGTAATGGCTTGGTTGCAACAAGTTTAGCTTGAAAGTTAAACCCACCAAAATTGCAATTGCAATCGTAAGCATGTGATCACGGCACGGCAATAAAACAAGGATGAGGATGCCCTAACAAGAATTTAGTGAGAATTTGTGGCCTCAATAACATTTTTTATTAAATTTTACAATTATATAATCCTATAAACACAAATTAAAATTTAAAAATCTTAATTAACTAGAAAAATATACGATATTTTCATCCAATCACATTTTTTCATGTGAAAATTTTATCATACATAATAAAACGTAATTAATTGAAAATATAAAACAATACTATCCGGTGATATGCAAGTTTTTCTCGTGGCCAACCAACCCTTCCGAATCCGAATAAACTTTAAACTAGGATGCGATGCGGCTCTCGGAAAAGTGGACCCGCGGGAATAGAAGGGATTGGGGGAAAATACATCCCTAGGTTAAAGCGGGCCAAACGAACAATTTAAAATCCCTTAAAGCACCCACAAGAAAGGATTAAATTCCCAGAATGTCCTGCCTATATATTGTGCTCCAACAAGTTGTTCGAGTTGCAAGACCCCCAGTCTGAGTAGAGAGAGAAAGAGCCATAGAAGTAGAACTGGGACAGCTCCTTTAGCTACAGAGCCGACTCTGTACTCTGTCTCTCTCTTCTCTCTCTGTGTATCTCATGGCTCGTTGCACTTTTTCTTCGGACGATATCGTAATCAAGTCTCCGAATGATAGACGATTATACAGATTAATCAAGCTCGAGAATGGCCTCTCTGCATTGCTTGTTCACGATCCTGAGATTTACCCAGAAGGGCCGCCTGAACACTCCAAGTCCCTTGAACACAGCGAAGCTGAAGAGGAGGAAGATGAGGATGAGGATGATGACGAGGATGGAGCGGAAGGGGAAGATAGTGAAGGAGAGGATGATGATGAAGAGGACGATGAAGAAGATGAAGAAGACGAAGAAGGAGAGGGCGGAAATGGTGAACTGAAAAAGAAGGGAAAGGGTGGTGCTTCTCAGACTAAGAAGGTTGGTCTATGATTTACATTGAAAATATGCATTGCCCATCTCGCATTGATTTATAAATATATTTATGTTCAAAACCCAGTTGATATAATCCGCAAAACATTGATGAAAATTGCTTATAGATAGGAAAGCAATATGACTTTTTTGTTTGCATGACTGATACCAAATAACTGGAACTTCAAGATCACTGCATGGTTGTCCAAGATTTGAACTTTTACTTGGTTACTGCTTTAAGATTCCACCATCCTTCTTTTTCTGCAATCTAATAGTTATCAAATAGTTCACATTTTCAAACAATTTTTTCACACAAAAGGATGAGTTTGCCGAGCTTCCATAGTCCTAATTCCAAGTGGAACCTTTGCGTAGTTTTTGGTAATTCTATTTCCAAGTATAATTTCTGAGAATGACACTGATCTCTAATCTACTTAATGATATAATGTTTACTCAGCGCAGTTACAAGAATTTGATTTAATTGGATAAATAACGACATTTGATCGTCTTTGCAGGCAGCAGCAGCAATGTGCGTAGGCATTGGCAGCTTCTCTGACCCGTTCGAGGCACAGGGGCTTGCTCATTTTCTAGGTTTGTGTTACACATGCACAAATGGGTCATCAAAAGATGTACTGAATGTTGATGTCCAGGGATTACTAAATAACATGCTGAATGTTTTGCAGAACATATGCTCTTCATGGGGAGTACAGAGTTTCCAGATGAAAATGAGGTCTGTTTGTATATGAGTGTTCTTTTCCAATTTTTGGTGCTAGTTCAATTGGTTTTTATCATCTGGAGATGCACATGATCCTTTGTATTATTTATGATAAACGAGGTTTACTAAGAGACTGAGAGTATGTACATGGCAATAGTAAAGCCGCATGAATTTTTCCATACTATAGATTACGACATGGCATCTCAAGAATTATATTTACCCATCGTTTTGCAACATCATCAGCCTGCTTGTTCTACGTATGTATGAGTGGGAGGACTTGTTAGTTCTTTTGCTTCCCACCTGCTTGCATATCTATCAGGCTGTGTGGGACAACCAACTGAGTGTATGGTTGTGTCACGTGTGAATTATCTTTGTTTACATTTTTCTTCAACCTAAACTTGATGGGAATGGATGGCATTTTGGATAAAGCAAATGTCAGCTTTATCATAGTAATTGTGTGTAGCAGTTTTCATCTTTCTTTTTTTTTTTGGGCTCATAGTAAAATGACATTTAAAATTAATTTCTTTTACTTGTTTAGACATTTTTGTAAACTTCCACTTAAGTGGGAAGAATGTATGCTATCTTTGTGGCCACTTGTTTTTGACTCTTCTCTTTGCTAGTATGATAGTTATTTGTCCAAGCATGGAGGGTCATCAAATGCATACACAGAAGCAGAGCATACCTGCTACCATTTTGAAGTGAAACGGGAGTTTCTTAAGGGTGCGTTGCGAAGGTAAAGTCTGAGCTCTACATGTTTTGAATATCAATAGTTGAAGTTCTTGGTATTGAATACTTCTTTGGTCTATGAAGTGAGCCTGTAGTTTTTATTGATGCTGCCTGCAGTTGAAAAGATCTATGGTTGTCATATGAATGTTTCAAAATGTGGTATCGCTATAGGAACTGTGGTTTAAAACATTAAATTACCTTTTCGTTTAGTTATTTTTATATGTATGTGGTGCATATATGATAAGAATTATTACTTATTGGTACACTAACCATATCAAAAAAATGTTGGAATGGGATTGAGGTTTCCCTTTTGGATCTTTAAGATCCAACAATGTGTTCCTTTTGGTTCCTTGGCATCTGGCTCGCCATAATCTTTTCATTGAATTATAATCAAATGTATACAAATCCTTTCAAATTAATATACATAGTAATATGTTCTGTGCTCCATATATTCCTTTTGCAATATATTTAGCTAGTAGCATGTATGTGGCGCTTTGTCTGAAATTCTCAAGTTCTAAATTCATTTTAAATTTCTGTTTCGGCAACTTGGTTTATATTCATTTCGGCCCTTTATTTTATCAGATTTTCTCAGTTCTTTGTTTCACCCTTAGTGAAAAATGAAGCCATGGAGCGAGAGGTACAGGCTGTAGATTCAGGTGCTTGCAAGTCTTAACCGAGTTTATTAGTTTCTGTTTCTCCTTTTAAAAGCTTTCCCAGCTTTTTGCTTACAAGTTCTTATTGCTGAATGGTATTTTGTATTGTTGAAATAAATGGAATGCAGAGTTTAACCAGGCCTTGCAGAATGATTCTTGCCGCCTTGAACAACTCCAATGCCATACATCCACACCTGGTCACCCATTTAATAGGTTCTCTTGGGGTAAAACTTGAACCAATCTTCTCTCACTCTCCTCCTTTAGAAAAAAAAAAAAAAAAAATTGATTAATTTTATGGAATTACATTTTATTTTATGTATGCATGAAAGGAAATAAGAAGAGCTTGGTTGATGCAATGGAAAAAGGGATCAACTTGCGTGAACAAATACTAAAATTGTACAGAGATTATTACCATGGTGGACTAATGAAGCTAGTTGTCATTGGTGGAGGTGAAATTTTCCCTTTCCTTTTCATCCCTTATTGATTTTCATTTTGTTTTGTTTATACCACCGTTTATCGAGGGTTGAATGTTGATTGACAAATATCATTCTTTGTATTGCCACATAGGGTGTTTGAATGGAAGTAATGAAAGAGGTTCAATTTTACTTAGTTGATATCAATCAAATTGTAGCTTTTTGAAGTAATTACTTATCTATATGGGATTTCTGTTTTGTGGATGGTTATGTTGGATTCTTTGAATTGGTAGAGGTTGATATCAGCGTGCACAATTACATGTTAGAGTTTTGTCATTTGTGATGTTCTATTGGTGTTAGCAATGTTTTGGCAATTTCTATTGGTAGAAGAACTATTGTAGCAATGGAGATGGAATTATTGGTGCTGTTAGCTATACAGTGGTGCGGTGGTGCCACTGTTGATAGCTTTTAGTTTGATTAATGTACCCAAAAATTATGCATACAATTAACAAACGAAGTAGAATCAGTTATGCTGCTGATTTATGAAATCTAAGTGATATTAATTGTAATAGTTCTATTTGCTGCAGAGTCTCTTGATGTACTTGAGGATTGGGTCGTGGAATTGTATGGTAATGTCAAAAAAGGTCCCCAAGTAAATCTGGAGTTCAAGGCGGAAGGTCCTATCTGGAAAGCTGGAAAACTTTATAGGCTAGAGGCTGTTAAAGATGTTCATATACTCAACTTAACATGGACATTTCCTTGTCTTCATCAAGACTATTTGAAGAAACCAGAAGATTATTTAGCTCATCTTCTTGGACACGGTAAAATGATTCATTATTTGCTAAATATATTTTAAGTATTGTTCCTCTGCAGAGTACAAAAAATTTATAATACAGAAGTTAGGTCTTGAATTGTTAGTTTACTTTTTTGGGGGGAAAACAGCAGTTATATCTCCTTAAAGTAGAGGTCTCTGGAAACTTTTATAGTAAGATCCAGTTTTATTTCTTGTGAATGCTTATTATTTTTACCCTTCGAATGGTCTCTGTCCTTAATTTTCTTGCATTAGATTTTGTTGATTTTCCATGTCTACATTGCACATTATTTATTACGTTTCACTATGGGTTTAGCCGGCTGCACAGTGATAACTTGACCTTAAATTCTGAGCACTAAGTCATGGTTTTTCTAGAGGGCCGGGGAAGTTTGCATTTTTACCTCAAATCTAGAGGGTGGGCAACATCTCTGTCTGCTGGTGTTGGGGATGAAGGGATGCACCGATCTTCTGTGGCCTATGTCTTCCGCATGTCCATACACCTCACTGACTCTGGATTGGAAAAGGTAGCATCTCTCTTTTATATTTTTAGAGAATATTTTGGTATAAGATAACTTTAACTATCCCATCCCATATCTGAGTTTATATATATATATATATATATATATATATTTATCATCTTGCAAACCTAGCCAAGTTTTGGTTTGCTATCCTAGGGAATTTGGGAAAACGTATGATTTCATAGATTCTCACCTTAATATTTTATATTTCTACTTGTGTAGTTACTGGAAAGCATCAGTTTGTTTTATCTTTATTACTCCTCATTTTCTGTATGTCATCCTTCTCTTGCAGATTTTCGAAATAATTGGCTTTGTCTATCAATACATTAAGTTACTGCGTAAAGTGTCTCCACAAGAATGGATATTTAGGGAACTCCAGGATATAGGGAACATGGAATTTAGATTTGCGGAGGAGCAGCCCCAGGATGATTATGCTGCAGAACTTGCAGGTTTTCTTTTGTTAGCAAAAATTCACATCTTTCCTTGGTCACATTTTACCTGACTGAAATTATCCCCATATTCATGTCTTTACTATTGTGAAACGTTCTCTGTTGCAGAAAATTTACTACTTTATCCAGCAGAAAATGTTATTTATGGGGACTATGTGTACAAGATTTGGGATGATGAACTGATAAAATATGTTCTTGGTTTCTTCACACCACAAAACATGAGGGTTGATGTGGTATCAAAGTCATCAATTAAGTCAGAAGGTAAATCTTATATGCGCTTTTATGCAAAGAAAAAAAGCAGAAAAAAGAGGAAGTATCTACTGCATCTTATTATATTGTTGTTCTTAATCTCATTTTAATATTGAAAAATTATAGGAAGTATCTAGCAGGTTTTTTTTAGTGCTATCCATCATATACTCATTATTTATGAGTACGAATGTAACGTAACCATGATTCATCTTTGTCCATTTTATATGTGAGAATTTTGACTTAAGCTCTACTCTCTTTAACTGTTTCAGATTTCCAGTGTGAGCCTTGGTTTGGCTCACATTATACTGAGGAAGATATATCCCCATCTTTAATGGATTTGTGGAAGGATCCTCCAGAAATTGATGTCTCATTGCATCTCCCCTCAAAGAACGAGTTTATTCCTTGTGATTTTTCCATCCGTTCTGATAACTTGTGTCTTGATCCTGCCAATATATCTTCTCCGAGGTGTATAATTGATGAACCATTAATTAAGTTCTGGTACAAGCTTGATAACACCTTTAAACTTCCGCGGGCAAATACATACTTCCGCATCAATCTGAAGAGTGGATATGCCAATTTGAAGAGTTGTGTTTTGACTGAATTATATATTCTCCTTCTTAAAGATGAGCTGAATGAGATTGTATATCAGGTTCCTGTCTTGTCCCTTATAACTAATTATTTGTGCTTCAGTTTTTATGTCTCAGACTCTTTTGTACTTAAATACGTTTTAGGAGAACAGTACTTGCATTTAGTTCAGTTTTGAATCTCTCTGCAGTCTGTCCAAGTTTGTTCAGTAGAGGGACTTGGTTGTTACAGTGGCTTAGAGTACAGAATAGAAAATCGTTGTACGTAATTGTCCAAACAAAATATTTTTCTGTTAACTTTCCATTATGTAATCAGAAGCCACAAATGTGTTTTCTTATCCAAATCTTTTAAGACAGGGCTGCTTCCTTTCAATCTTCACTCTTCAAAAGTTTTAATTTTCTTAACAAATTTTCCCCATTTTAATCTCCTTAATATTTAGTAATTCAGTTGTAAAATTGTATATGGTTGCCAATGTCCCCGTCTTGCTTACCTCAGTTTTAGCACTAAAGAGACCAAGGCCTGTTTTCTAAGGGTGTGTTTATTTAGTTGATGCTGTTTTCATTAAATAGGTCATCTTGTTCACAGTGACTAATCACCTTGTCCTTCCTCGCAAAGATGCTTTTAAATGTATACACTTGAGGAACTTTTTTTCTGTGTGCGCAGGCCAGTGTTGCCAAGCTGGAAACTTCTGTATCTTTGTTGAGTGACAAACTGGAGCTTAAGGTCTATGGTTTCAATAATAAGCTTCCAGCTCTCTTGTCCAAAGTTTTGGCAACAGCCAAAAGTTTCTTGCCAACTGATGATCGTTTTAAGGTATTTGTGTTGCCTTCAATTCCCATCACTCCATTCTATGTATGGTTTAAGTGTGATTTGTGTATAGATGGAATACCTTGCTGGTTTCTGGCTTGTCCATTGCTAAGTGATACTTTAACAGGTTGTTAAAGAAGATATGAAACGAACATTGAAGAACACCAATATGAAGCCTCTGAGTCACTCATCATACTTGAGGCTGCAAGTGCTGTGTCAGAGTTTCTATGATGTAGAGGAGAAGTTGCATGTTTTAAAGGAATTGTCTATATCTGATTTGAAGTCATTTATTCCCGAGCTTTGTTCCCAGGTACACTACACACTTGTCATGACGGATATTTGTTATAGGTTACTGTAGTCAATTCGTCAAACTCAACATCATCCTCCGGCCAGGTCTTTTTTTCAGAAAAAACCATGCTGTTCAGGCTTCACCTCCTATTCTTCCACTTTCATGTATAACTTGATAAGTGGAGAGTGGTATGATATAGTGAAAGAATTGGAGTCTGCCTGTCAAATGTGAATCAAATAGTTAATTTTGGACTTTCCTTCAAAAATGTTTTTCTGTGTCGCTTTTAGAATTAGTTTACTTCAGCCATTCACTTACAGCTTACCTTCTCCTCATTATGTACAGCTATACATCGAGGGCCTTTGCCATGGCAATTTGTTCGAAGAAGAAGCAATTAGCCTGTCAAATATATTTAAAATGAATTTTTCCATCCAACCACTTCCTATCGAATTGAGGCATAAAGAACATGTTATTTGTCTTCCTCCTGGTGCTAACCTGACTAGAGATGCCAGTGTGAAGAATAAGTCGGATACGAACTCTGTGATTGAGGTAACTCGAAATGGATTAATTTTGTTTGATTTTCCATAAATGAAGATGTAATTTCTTCTGTCTTATATGTTGATATTCTTCCCTTGGTTATTGCAGCTGTATTTTCAAATTGAGCAGGAAGTGGGCATTGAGTCCACCAGATTGAAAGCATTGATAGATCTTTTTGATGAAATTGTAGAGGAACCACTTTTCAATCAGCTAAGGTGATTTTATTTGTGGCTTAAACTATTACTTACACTGAAGAATATGAAACTGATAATAAATTTTATTTGGGGCGAGATTATATATATTTGAACAGATATTCATATAATTTTCTGTCTATTTCTGGAAATAGGACGAAGGAGCAGCTTGGATATGTTGTTGAGTGTAGCCCACGGGTAACATACCGTGTTTTTGGCTTTTGTTTCTGTGTTCAGTCGTCTGAGTACAACCCAATCTACTTACAAGGGAGAGTTGACAACTTTATAAATGGTCTGGAAGAATTGTTGGTAAGCAGTCAAGGTTCTTTCTAAATGCTGCTAGTTTATGGTCTTCGCCACAATTTTTATTTTATAAAAATTACATAAGCTTTATAATTATTGTGACCAAGATGACTTGCATATGGGATCTTGCAATTTGAGGTTCCGTATTGTTAGATGCATAAAGCAATTCTAGTTTGTGGAAAACTTCTCTCGGATCTGATATCATTGCATTATTTCTACTTCTGTTCGTGATTTAAGTTACATAATTATTGAGAATATATTGGCATTTGCAGGAAGGGCTTGATGGTGATTCATTTGAGAATTATAGAAGTGGGCTAATGGCTAAGCTATTGGAGAAAGATCCATCCCTCACATATGAAACCAATAGATATTGGAATCAGATTATTGATAAAAGGTGCTGTTGTCCTCTGTGGTTGGTCCAGATTACAATTCCAAATACTACATTTAAAGACAATTCTGTTATTTGAATGGGTTTCTTCTTTCTGTATATTGGTTCATTGGGATTTCTAATACTTTTGACTTGGTGCTCATTTTAACTCTACTAATTGTTTGATCTACAGGTATATATTTGACTTGTCAAAAAGGGAAGCCGAAGAACTCCGAAGCGTTGACAAGGAGGATGTTATCAACTGGTACAAAATGTACTTGCAACAATCATCTCCGAAGTGTCGTAGGCTTGCAATTCGCGTTTGGGGTTGCAACACTGACCGGAAAGAGGCAGAAGCACGATTGGAGTCTGTGCAAGTCATTGAAGACCCTGCTACCTTTAAGATGTCATCGAGGTTCTATCCTAGCATTTGTTGAAAGTATGGACCAGCTTTGATTACTTTATAAAAATTGAACCGTTAGAAACGAAGGCCTCAGTTTTGACCGGGCTGTATGCAGGTCAATATGACCACCTGGAAGAGGAAAATGAAAATCAAGAATATTTACCATTATATTGGGATTATACATGCATTCATGTACAATTACATTCATTTCAATATTAATAAATTATTAATAAAGTGAAATTTGTGGTAAGAATCATTACCCTGGTTCTTCTGGCCTCTGGTAAATCCTGGACCCCTCAAAGCATACCAACAAGTCACTCCCAGAATGTTGGGTTTGAATCATTGCCCTTCCCCCTCAAAACATGTAACTAACATAAGAAGCTCAAGCATTATAACTGAAAAAAGAACTCAAAATAAAAAGGAAATGAAGTTCCATTTTGCCCCTTGTTACAAAAACCAAGAAAAAAATACACCACGTTACAACAGCGCCACTCAGCTGGCGGCTCCTCCGACAACCACCCCCCACCTTCCCTCCTCTGGAACTCTCTCTCTTCAGCACGCCGTTCTGATGGGAAAGAGAGAAACAAAAAGGGCAAGAGAGAGAGATGGAGTTAGTTCTAGGGTAGGGGGCCGGGAAGGAGGTGGAGGTGTCGGGAAAGCGGCTCTCGAGAGCCGTTGCCAGTGATGGTATTGGGAAGCTCCTGGTAATTTGAAAAGCAGAGTTTTTGTCTGAATGGGTAAAATGGTAACTTCAGATTTTGTTGGACTGAATTGAATAGAAGCACCTAAAAATAGTTTGTTTGAGAAGATGACGGGAAAAAGTTCATCAAACCAAAGTTTGGAGAATCACGTCCTGAAAAACTATGTGCAATCAGCATGAAAGATTGCTAGTCCTGCCTGCAATATTCTCTTCCAATTACATTGCATTGCATGGGATTGCAGTGAAATACATTGCATGGGATTGCGTTGAATTACTCCAATGCGAGAGAGAGAGAGAGAGAGAGAGAGAGAGAGATTTAACCAGATGGCCCGTTGCACTTTCTCTTCGTTGGACGATATCGTAATAACGCCTCTGAATGATACACGATTATACAGACTAATTGAGCTCGAGAATGGCCTCACTGCATTGCTTTCCTTCTGAATGATTATTATATAGATTGTTTTCCATCTACACAGTGAGAAATTTTCCTTAAATTTTGAGCACTAAGTAATTGGTTTTCTAGAGGGCTGGGGAAGTTTGCATTTTTACTTCAAAGCTAGAGGGTGGGCAACATATTTGGCTGCTGCTGGTGTTGGCAGTGGATGTATTTACCGAACTTCTGTGGCTTATGTCTTCGAGGTGTCCATACGCCTCACTGATTCTGGATTGGAAAAGGACTCATCTGTATTTTATCCTCTTAGAGAATATTTTGATATAAGATAAATTTTATTATCCCATTGATGAGTTTTTATATCATCTTGGGAACCTACCTTACTTTTGGATTTCCTTTCCTTGAGAGTTTGGGAGAACTTGATGATTTCATAGATTCTCACCTTAATATTTTCTACTGGCATAGTTACTAACTTTGGAGCAAAGTACCTTCATTACATTTCATTTTCTATATGCAATGCTTATCTTGCAGATGTTCGACATAATTGGGATTGTCTATCAATACATTAAGTTACTGCGTCAAGTGTCTCCACAAGAATGGATATTTAGGGAACTCCAGGATATTGGAAACATGGAATTTAAATTCACAGAGGAAGAGCACCAGAATGTTTATGCTTCACGACTTTCAGGTTATCTTTTGTTATTGAAACTGCACATCTTTCCTTGGTCATGTTTTGCCTGACCTAAAGTATCCCTGCTCCATAAGTTTTCTTTTTTAGAATATCTATATTTTTTTTTTTGGCCAAAAGGTTATCTCCATATTCATCTTGTGTTTACTATTGTGAAATTTTCTGTTGCAGAAAATTTACTACTTTATCCAGCAGAATATATAAATTATGGCAGCTCTGCGTACGAGATTTGGGATGAGGAATTGATAGAATATGTTCTTGGTTTCTTCACACCAGAAAACATGAGGGTTGATGTGGTATCAAAGTCTTCAATTAAGTCAGAGGTAAATATTCTATATTCTTTTATGCATAAAAAAAAAAGGAAACAAAAATAGAAAAAGAAAGATAGAAAAAGTGAGAGGAAGAATACTTGTTCTCCATTTAACTTCATCTTATTATCCTTTTTGTTTTAATCTTCTTTTAGTATTGAAATTGTCTCTAGTAGGTTTTCATGTGACATCCCTTATATTCTCATTATTTCCAAGAATGTAGCCATGATTCTGACTTGAGCTCTATTCTCTTTAACTGTTTCAGATTTCAAGTGCGAGCCTTGGTTTGGGTCAAAATATACCGAGGAGGATATATCTCCTTCTTTGATGGATTTGTGGAAGGATCCTCCAGAAATTGATGTCTCATTGCATCTCCCTTCTAAAAACGAGTTCATTCCTTGTGATTTTTCCATCCGTTCCGATAACTCGTGTCAATATATTGTAATATTATAATAGTACAGCCGTCCGGCTATACTCTGGCAATATATTCTAATATTATAATAGTACAACTGCGCGGCTATACGCTGGCAATATATTCTAATATTATAATTCGTACAGCCGCGCGGCTATACTCTGGCAATATATCCTAATATTATAATAGTATAGCCGCCCGGCTATTCACTTGTAATATATTCTAATATTTTAATTAGTATAGCCGGCCGGCTATACCGTTCAATATATTATAACTGCAGGGGACTCCGTACAGATATGTACTAATTGGGGATTTGGGGCGGGTTTTTGGATAGCCACCGACCAGGACGGGAAAGGAATTCTTCAAAAATGCTTACCGTAAATAGGGGCAGGCACCGGGAACCGAAACACGTACCGACTCCGAATCAGCTGGTTGCCATCCCTACTAACATTAGAAGCTCAAGAATTATAACTGAAATGGAAAGGACTCGAAACAAAAAGGAAATGAAATTCCCATTTTGCTCCTTAATACAAAAACCAGGGGCAAAGACTCCACATCACAACGCCGCCAGAGCTTTCCATGCCGGCGGCTCCTCTGACGCCCGCACCTTCCCGCCTCGGGAATTCTCTTTCTCTCTCTTCGGCACACCGTTCTGATGGGACTGAGAGAGAAACGAAAAGGGCAAGAGAGAGATGGCCGCTCGCAAGAGCTGAAGCTAGCGGTGGTTTTAGAAAGCGCTGCCAATTTTAAAAGCAGAGGCTATTTCCCTCTAGTTTTTGTCTGAACGGGTAAAATGGAAACTTCAAACTTTGCTGGGTTGAAATAGGACCTAAAAATAGTATATTTGAGAAGATGACGGGCAAATGTGCACCAACCACACCAAAGCTTGGAGAATCGACGTCGTGAAAAAAATATTTCCAATCCGCATGAAAGTGCTTTTTCTGGATGCAATATTCAACGTCCTGAAAAAAACCAACTCAAATTTTCTCTTCAAGTTACATTGCATTGAATTAGCCTGATGGGCCGTTGCACTTTCTCGTCAGACAATATCGTAATAACTCCTCCGAATGATATACGATCATACAGACTAATTGAGCTCGAGAATGGCCTCACTGCATTGCTCGTTCACGATCCTGAAATTTACCCAGAAGGGCCACCTGAACAAGCTGAAGAAGAATTAGAGGAAGATGAGGGCGGCAAGGATGGAGAGGCAGAGGAACATAGGGAAGGAGAGGTTGAAGAGAACGGTGTAGGAGATGAAGATGATGAACAACCGGAAGGTGGAGACGGTGAACTGAGAAGGAAGAGAAAGGGAAAGGGAGGTGCTTCCCAGACCAAGAGAAAGAGAAAGGGAGATGCTTCCCAAACCAAGAAGGTTGGTCTATGATTTACATTGAAATTCTGCAATGCTCATCATTCGCATTGAAGTTTATTTATTTATTTATTTATTGAAAACCCAGTTGGAGAAACTTGATAAAATATGCATTTATTTTATGAAAATTGCTTTTGAGTAGGAAAATAATATTACTTTGTGTTTGCATCACTAATTCCCAATTAGAGGAACTTCAAGATCACTGCTTTAAGATTCCAGCATCATTCTTTTTCTTAAAATTAAATAGTTTCTACTTTCATACAATGTTTCATAGGCTCATGATTCCGATTTCCAAGTGGAGCTTCTCATGTATGCTGCTTGTCTTTTTATAAACTTTTTGCGTTGTTTTTGGTTATTCTATTTCCAAGCATACGTACTGAGAATGACATTGATCTTCAATCTACTTAATGATCAGAGTCATGTCTACTCCGCTCAGTTACAAGAATTTGATTTAATTGGATAACAAAAGATGCTTGATCATCTTTGTAGGCAGCTGCAGCAATGTCCATAGGAATAGGCAGCTTCTCTGACCCGATCGAGGCACAGGGACTTGCGCATTTTCTTGGTGTGTGTTATGTCTGCACACATTCTTCATCAAAGGATGTACTGAATGTTGATGTGCAGACACTACTAACAAATTGAAAGTTTTGCAGAACACATGCTTTTCATGGGGAGTACAGAGTTTCCAGATGAAAATGAGGTCGGTCTGTCAATCAAGCTTCTTCGTTTTTCCTCTTTTTTTGGTGCCAGTTAACTTGGGTTTGATGTGCAAGTCGTTAGGAGATGCAATTGATCCTTTACGTCATTTATCAGAAATGAGGTTTACTGAGAGTACGTACATGGAAATACTTAACCCGAATGAACTTTTCGTCTCTAGAGATTACTACATGGCATCTGATGACTTATACATGGCGTCCCCATCGTTTACTACATTGCATCTCATGTCTTCTATGTATATATGACCGGGAGGACTTGCTTGTTCTTTTGCTGCCAACCTGTTTGCAAATGTGTCGTGCTGTGTGGAACAACTCAGTGTACACTGTACGGTAGTCTCAGTGTACACTGTACGGTAGTGTCAGTGGTGAATGATTTTAATTTACATTTTTCTTCGATCTATACCTGATGGGAACAGAAACCCTTTTGGATAAATCAAATGTCAACCTTTTATCTTTGTAATTGTGTCTGGTAGCTGTTATCTTGTTTTCGGCTCATTGGTTAATAGTCAAATGATATCTAGTATTAATTTGTTTCCTTGGTATGCTGTGTGTGTAGCCACTTGGTTTTTACTCTTTTATTTGCTAGTATGATAGTTACTTGTCCAAGCATGGAGGGTCATCAAATGCATACACAGAAGCAGAGCATACCTGCTACCATTTTGAAGTGAAACAGGAGTTTCTTAAGGGTGCGTTGAGAAGGTAAAGTCTGAGCTCCACATGTTTTGAATATCAATAACTGAAGTCCTTGGTATTGAATATATTTTTATGTCAATAAAGGAAGGCTGTAGTTTTATTGGTTCTTCCTGCGTTGGCTTTGAATTTTGTATTGCCTCGGCATTTGTAGTTGAAAAATATCTATGATCGTCCTACTTATGTTCCGAAACAAATGTGATATGACTATACTGCAGATTAAAAAATTAAGTTACTTTGCATTTACATTTTTTCTTATATATACGTGCTGAATACTTGATAAGGATATTACTTATTGGTGCACTAACCGTATCTTGGAATGGAAATGAGGTTTCCCCTTTTGATCCTTAAGATCCAACAAAGTGTTTCTTTTGTGTTCCTCAATATCTGGCTTGCCATAAACTTTTCATTGAGTTATGATCAAAGGTATATAAATCGCTTGAAATTAGAATACATGGTAAAATGCTCTGTGCTCCATATATTCCTAGAGCAATATATTTAGCTAATAGCATGTATGTTTCCCTTTGTATGAAATTTCTGTATTTGT
This sequence comes from Prunus persica, assembly GCF_000346465.2. Classification (NCBI taxonomy): domain Eukaryota; kingdom Viridiplantae; phylum Streptophyta; class Magnoliopsida; order Rosales; family Rosaceae; genus Prunus; species Prunus persica. The sequence goes on from NC_034014.1 coordinate 3,088,787, forward strand.
ATTCATTTCGGCTCTTTATCTTATCAGATTTTCTCAGTTCTTTGTTTCCCCCCTAATGAAAATTGAAGCCATGGAGCGAGAGGTACAGGCTGTAGATTCAGGTGCTTGCAAGTCTTAACCAAGTTTATTAGTTTCTGTTTTTCCTTTTAAAAGTTTTCCCAGTTTTGCTTACAAGTTCTTATTACTGAACGGTATTCTTTATTGTTGAAAAAAATAATTTTGGAATGCAGAATTTAACCAGGTTTTGCAGAATGAGTCGTGCCGCCTTGAACAATTTCACTGCCATACAGCCGCACCTGGTCACCCATTTAATAAGTTCTTTTGGGGTAAAACTTGAATCCATTGTTGTATTTTTTTCCTTCTCCCTCTCTCTCTCTCTCTCTCTCTCAGTTACAAAAAAGATTCTATTCGTATGAAACTACATTTTGTTTTATGCATGCATGAAAGGAAATAAGAAGAGCTTGGTTGATGCAATGGAAAATGGGATCAACTTGCGCGAACGAATACTAAAATTGTACAGAGATTATTACCATGGTGGACTGATGAAGCTAGTTGTCATTGGTGGAGGTGAAATTTTATTCTTTCCTTTCATTTCAGTTTTGCTCTCTATTGGGTTTTGCTTTCTTTTTTGTTTAAGCGTTGCTTTTGAGGGGTTGAATGTTGATAAATATTATTGGATATGTCTTGTACCACATAGCGTGCTGGAATGGAAGTAATGAAGTAGTTCCAGTTTGACTTGATTTCTATCCAATTGCAGGTTTTAGAAGGATTTACTAATCTACTCGGCCTTCAGGGTTTCTGTTTTATGGATGATTATATTGGATTATTTGAATTGGTAGAGGTTGATATTGGTACACAATTACACATTTGAATTTTGTCATTTGTGATGTTCTATGGGTGATGGTGATATTGTGGCAATATTTATTGGTGAGAATGACTAGTGGCAATGGAGAAGGAATTACTGTTGCTATCAACTATTAAGTGGTCTGGTGGTGCCATTGTTGATATCTTGTAGTTTTGATTGCTGTATCAAATAAAAAAATTCATTCATGTTTAATCATTTATGCATACAATCAACAAACCAAGAAGAATATTTCATTCTGCGGATTTATCAAATCTATGTTAATTGTAATAGCTGTAATTGATCCTGCAGAATCTCTTGATATACTTGAGGATTGGGTTGTGGAGTTGTTTACTAATGTCAAAAAAGGTCCCCAAGAAAAGCTGCAGTTCAAGGCAGAAGGCCCTATCTGGAAAGCTGGAAAACTTTACAGGCTAGAGCCTGTTAGAGATTTTCATATGCTCTACTTGACATGGACACTTCCATGTCTTCATCAAGAATATTTGAAGAAACCAGAAGATTATTTAGCTCATCTCCTTGGACACGGTAATGATTCATTACTAGCTAATTTATGTTAATTATTATTCCTCTGCAGACCACAAAGCATCGTTAGTACAGGCAAAAGCAGCAGTTATAACTCCTTAAAGTAGAGGTCTCTGGAGACTTTGATTTTACAATTCGGTTTTGTTTTATTTTAAGAAGGGAGCTTGAATGCTTCAGTTCTTCTGTCACTTACATTCTAAATGATTATTTTTTCCTCTGGAATAGTCTCTGTTCTTACTTTTCATGCATCATATTTTGTTGCTTTTGTATGTCATGCACATTGCATAAACAATATTACATTTCACACCGGGTTTAGTTATCTAGATTATTTTCCAGCTACACAGTGAGAAACTTACCTTAATTTTGAGCACTAATTAAGTTATGCTTTTTTCAGAGGGCCGGGGAAGTTTGCATTTTTACCTCAAAGCTAGAGGGTGGGCAACATATTTGGCTGCTGGTGCTGGCGGTGGATGTATTTACCAAACTTCTGTGGCTTATGTCTTCAACATGACCATACACCTCACTGATTCTGGATTGGAAAAGGTGTCATCTCTATTTTATCCTCCTAGAGAATATTTTGGTATAAGATAACTTTGATTGTCCCACTGATGAATTTTTATATCATCTTGGGAACCTACCTTAGTTTTGGATTTACTTTCCTAGAGAGTTTGGGAGAACTTGACGATTTCATAGATTCTTAGCTTTATATTTTCCACATGTATAAACTGGAAAGCATCAGTAACTTTGGAGCAAAGTTTGCTTTTATCTTTATTACTTCACATTTTCTATACGTGGTCTTATCTTGTAGATGTTTGACGTAATTGGCATTGTGTATCAATACATTAAGTTACTGCATCAAGTGTCTCCACAAGAATGGATATTTAGGGAACTCCAGGATATTGGAAATATGGAATTTAAATTCTCAGAGGAACCGGCCCAGGATTCTTATGCTTCAGGACTTGCAGGTTTTTTTTTTTTGTTAGCGAAAGTGCACATCTTTCCTTGGTCATGTTTTTCCTGACTTAAAGTATCCGTGCTCCATAAGTTTTCTTTTTTAGAATGTCTATTTCTTTTTTGGCCAAAGGATATCACCATATTCATCTCTTGTTTAATATTGTAAAATTTTCTATGTTGCAGGAAGTTTACTATTTTATCCAGCAAAATATATAATTTATGGTGGCTATGCATACGAGAGTTGGGATGAGGAATTGATAAAACATGTTCTTGGTTTCTTCACACCAGATAACATGAGGGTTGATTTGGTATCAAAGTCCTCAATTAAGTCAGAAGGTAAATCTTCTATGCCCTTTTAGGCCCAAAAAAGAAGAAGAAAAAAGAAAAAGAAAAGAAGAAAAAAAAGGAGGAAGGATGCTTGTTGTCCATCTAACTGCATCTTATTATTTAGGGAATATTATAGGAAGTGTCTCTAGTAGGTTTTCTGGTAACATCCCTTATATTCCCATTAGGGCTTTAACTATTTCAGATTTCCAGTGCGAGCCTTGGTTTGGGTCAAAATATACTGAGGAGGATATATCTCCTTCTTTGATGGATTTGTGGAAGGATCCTCTAGAAATTGATGTTTCATTGCACCTCCCTTCTAAAAACGAGTTCATTCCTTTTGATTTTTCCATCCGTTCCGATAACTCGTGTCATGATCCTGCAAATATATCTTCCCCAAGATGTATAATTGATGAACCATTAATGAAGCTCTGGTACAAGCTTGATACCACTTTTAAGCTTCCGCGGGTAAATACATACTTCCGCATCAGTCTGAAGGGTGGATGTGCTAATCTGAGGAATTCTATTTTGATGGAACTATATGGTCGCCTTCTTAGAGATGAGCTGAATGAGATTATATATCAGGTGCATGTCATGTCCTTCATAACTAATTAGTTTGTGGTTCAGTTTGGATGGCCCTTTTGTGCTTAAATACGTTTTAGGGGAACACCACTTGCATTTAGTTCAGTTCTGAATCTCTCTGCAGTCTGCGTCCAAGTTTGTTCAGGAGAAGGACTTGGATTTTATAGTGGCTTACAATAGTACAGCCTAGCAATTGGATGTACATAATGGTCCAAACAAAATATCTTCTATTAACTTCTCATTATGTGAATCAGAAACTACATTGTGTTTTCTTATCCAAATCTTCTTAAGAGCGGGTGGTCTTTCTGTTCAAAAGTTTTAAATTTCTTAACAAACTTCCCTCATTTTAATCTTCTCAATATTTAGTAATTCAGTTGAAAGATTATAAGTCATGCTAGAAGCGCCCCTTGTCTTGCTTAGCTCAGTTTTGAGCACTAAAGAGCCATTTGACCAAGGCCTTTCTTTTAAGAGTGACCTATTCAATTGATGCTGTATTCATCCATGTAGATCATTTTTCTCTCAGTGACTTAGCAACCTAGTTCTTCATAGCAAAGATGTTTTTGGAATGCATACATGAGCGGAACCTTTGGTCTGTGGATGCAGGCACTGCTTGCCAATCTGGAAGCTTATGTAGGTCCGGTTGGTGAAAAACTGGAGATCAAGGTCAGTGGTTTCAACGATAAGCTTCCAGCTCTCTTATCAAAAATCTTGGCCACAGTCAAAAATTTTTTGCCAACCGATGATCGCTTGAAGGTATGTCACTCCACTCTATGCCTTCCTAGTTCCAGCTTGTCCACCCCTAAGTACACTTTAACAGGTTATTAAAGAAAATATGAAGCGAAGGATAAAGAACACGAATATGAATCCTCTGGTGCACACATCATACTTGAGACTGCAAGTTCTGTGGCAGACTTTCTATGATCCAGATGACAAGTTGCATGTTTTAGACGAATTGTCTATTTCCGATTTGAATTCATTTATTCCGGAGCTTTGGTCCCAGGTACACACTGGACACATATATGTTATGATGAATATTTGTTATAGTTTACTTCAGTCCATTCATCAAACTCAACATCATCCTCCAGCCATTAGAAAATCATGCCGTTCAGGCTTCTTGACCTCCTATTCTTCCTCCTTCACATGTAATTTGATAAGTGGAGAGTGGTATGATATTGTGAAAGAGTCAGAGAGGTGGCTTCCAAGTGTGAATCAAATAATTAATCTTGCAATGTTCTTTAACAATATTTTCTATATTGCTTTTAGAATTAGTTTGATTCAGGCATTTGCTTACAGCTTTCCTTCTCCTCAATATGGACAGGTATTCATTGAGGGCCTTTGCCATGGCAATATGTTAGAAGAAGAAGCAATTAGCCTTTCAAATATATTCAAAATGAATTTTTCCGGACAACCACTTCCTACCGAATTGTGGCATAGAGAACGTGTTCTTTGTCTTCCTCCTGGTGCTAACCTGGTCAGAGATGCCAGTGTGAAGAACAAGTCGGAAACAAACTCTGTAACTGAGGTAACTCAAAATGGGCTAATTTTGTTTGGTTTTTCATGTATAAAGATGTACTTTGTTCATCTTATGTATGTTGATATTCTTCCCATGGTTTTGGTTTCATCTTGCAGCTGCATTTTCAAATTAAGCAGGACGTGTTGACCACAATGAACGGAGTGATAGATCTTTTGATTGCAATTATATGGGAACCACTTTTCAATCAGCTAAGGTGATTCGGTTTGATGCTTATACTTTCTAACTATTATTTGGGTCAAGTTGATACATTCAAAATATATGTATATACATTCATATAATTGTGACGGCTGTCTATTTATTGAAATAGGACGAAGGAGCAGCTTGGATATATTGTTGAGTGTGGCCCACGGATAACATACCGTGTTTTCGGCTTTATTTTCTATGTTCAGTCGTCTGAGTACAGCCCAGTCTACTTACAAGAGAGAATTGACAACTTTATAGATGGTCTGGAAGAATTGTTGGTAAGCAGTCAGCTTCTAGATGCCGCTAGTTCATGATTTAAGTTACATCATTGTTGTTTCTGCATTGGAGTGTCAGAGTTAGTTATTGAGAAACTGTTGGCATTTGCAGGAAGGGATTGATGATGATTTGTTTGAAAATTATAGAAGTGGGCTAATGGCTGGCCTATTGGAGAAAGATCTATCCCTCACTTGTGAAACCGATAGATATTGGTGTGAGATTGTTGGAAAAAGGTGACGTCGTCCTTGTAATTCCAAAGACTGCATTTAGAAAGATCATAAATTGCTTCTTTGCGATTTCTAATCCTTGTGAGTGGAAGCTCATTCTTCCAACTCTAACAATTGCTGGCCTTCAGGTATATGTTTGACTTTGCTGCAGAGGAAGCAGAAGAGCTCAAAACCATTCACAAGGAGGATGTTATCAACTGGTACAGAACATATCTACAACAATCATCGCCCAAGTGTCGTAGACTTGCGACTCGGGTTTGGGGTTGCAACACTGACCCGAAAGAGGCTGAAGCGCGATCGGAGTCGATGAAAGTCATCGAAGACCCTGCAACCTTCAAGATGTCATCTACGTTCTACCCCAGCCTCTGTTGAAAATATAGACGAGCTTTGATTATGTTTGTCAAAAACTAAACCATTAGAAACAATGAAGCCTCAGTTTGGAGCAGGTGCATTCATTCATTCATTTGAATAAGATTCATAAATTGGTAATAAAGTGAAATTTTTGATTCTCTGGTAAATCCTCAAAGCATCCCAGCATGAGGGTCAATATCAAAAAATGGGATGAAGCAAAATAAAGTTAAGAGGGCATATTTGGTCAAAATTTTCTAAAGTTTTGGTTTGAAATGCACATGGTAGGGTTTTAGGTAACATGATTGCGATGCATCAAGGAGGGTCCAAATTTTCTTATTTTGCCCCTACCAAAATCTGATATGGTAGCCTATATATCCTCTTACCAAGAAACTCAAAGACAAGTCCTTGTGAAGGCCACTTTCAAAGACTCCTAACCATAATAGATAATTCAATCCTCGTGGCCCCTTGTCGATATTTGGTTTATCCAATGTCATGGACATGGACCTCTTGGAGCTCTGGTCACAACCCAACATTTGCTTAAGAAATTATATTTGAAAATGACAAAAGTGACAAAAAGGAAATAATGAAAAATATGTTTTGTATGGCTCAAATTCTTCAAATTTCTGCTGCTAGATTCCTTATGTGGGGGTGTTACTAGGCTAATGAGGCCCAGCCACGTGTTGTGTTGGTGACATGGTTAAATCTATTGTTCTACAATTGAAGACATGGTATAAATCTAATAGATTTAACCACAAATTTGAATCTGTATCATCTTGTAATTAGAATGTTTTGTCAGTCAGTATTATCACGTAGATCACGTATCATTTCGTAATTAAAATGTTCGGTGGCAAAAATAACTCCACAAAAGTTTTTCCATATCATTAAAGTCTTGAGAATCAAGATCCCTAAGACAATCCTGCAAAAATATATGCAATCTGCATGAAAGATCGCTAGAAAATTTAATCCCAACTCAAATATTCTCTTTCAGGTGTGGTGGACAAGACAAGACTTGCAATATCGAAAGCCAAGGGAGCAGGGTTTTGACGTGGGACAAAAACGGTGGTTTAAGATGCTTCCTCAAGTTCATTTCTCGGAGATTACAAAAATATTATTGTTGTTGTAACTGTTGCATGAATTACAATATTTTTTGTAACCCCAAACAAAAAAGAATTACAATTTTTTATTTTAAAAATATAATAAAGACTGTTAATTAATTTATGAATACTTTCAAGATTGATGAAAGTGATGCATGAACAGTGAAGGCCGCAAAGATGGAACTCTGCATGTGTTCCGAAGATGGCAGGACCGACATGTATATATATAAAAATATATATATATATATATCTATATATGATATATCTCAAACCTTTCAGAAATTTGTCGTAAATAAACAAATAATCTGGCCAACAGAAATAGTAGCTTTATCGTGCAAGTCCAGATGAACCAACGACAGTGGAAAAGCCTGCAGAAAACAGATCCGGACAAGAGCAAAAACAATGAGAATATTTGTAAAAGACTGTTCGTATTACATTTGCTAATTGCTGAATTATATATTTCATACATATGTTACCTCTGGAATTAAAGTGATTAGCAACCCAGTTAATAAGAAAAAAGCAAAGATTTATTTGTCGTGGCCGACACAATTAAATTACATGATTATAGTTATTGATTTAGTGATATTTCTCTTTGCTTTGTTATAAAAGATTCAAAAAATTGTTAATAATTTCTGCATGCATATAAGACAAGATGCATTACTTTATTGATGTTTAATTCGACTTGTATATGTTGTTAATTTGGGTTCATGCACAATTAAGCTCGTTAACACCGAATTAGCAAATAAAACCATGTCTCAACTGACATCAAATAGAGTAATAAGATAGCGTCCGACCAAAAAAAAAAGAGACTGATAAGATTGTCATGTCACCTGTAATTGGATTTTGTATGTTAGTGACTTGTTTTCCATACACCAGACAAAGAAATATAAGAACTGTAAAAACATCCATTCTGAATCTGACATTGATATTGAAGATAAAAAGTTGAAAGCAAAATGACGAGAAGTGAGATTTTTCAATGCTACATTCTACGAACACATGAAAATACAATACTTGTTTTTCGAATAATATGTATGATTATGTGTTAAATATGCACTCAATGACTTATAATGACCTAATAAGTGTGGTATTTCGATGTAATCGAACTGATAATTATATCATGAGCGTTACCGACTCTCAAGATGTGAACTCATAAATAAATAATAAAAATTTATTGATAATAGCATTATCCAAATATTTGTTACAGAACGCATGCTCATGACTGAAATTTGTGTCGAGTACGTCATCGTTTTGGAGTTAAACCCCTTTAAGTTTAACCTCAAGTTCCCAGCTACATGCCTTAATTTCGCGGTCCAAAATTCACGCACGAGCCCTCTGTGCTATTCAATGTAAGTCGGTCACCCATGTGACCAAACGCCCAACAAAATGGAGACATAATTTCTGATGTCCCCCATGCCCACGTAACACACCCAGAATCATTATTAATTTATACCTTTTTTGGTTGAGAAATTTATACCATTATACACATACATACAAACGTATCAGTCTTGATCTCTTGGACCACAAAAGTTCAAGAGATTGTGGTCACCCACCGTTGGATATTAATCCAATGGTTCAAAAAAATTTCTTAAAAGGAGTGCAAGAGTGAG